>NW_028274818.1:65795454-66098484 GCF_037043125.1 Eumetopias jubatus | reverse complement strand
ACTTTGAAAATGGCATTCCTTTTTAGTCCATGTTTTGATTCCTTTTTGGAAATCCATTTTTTTTTCTGTTGGGAAGTTAACTTTCAGTTTAACTTTTGCTCATTTGAATATAATGTGACTTTCTTCTCTGGTTGCTTTTAGGATTCTCCTTGGTTGCTGGTTTTCAGCAGTTTTTCTATGATGTCCCTAAGTGGGATTTAATTTCTATTTATCACCTTTAGGATTTGTGGCATTTCCTGAATTTGTACCTAAATGTTTCTCATAGGTTTTGGAAAATTATGGGCCATTAATTCCTCAAATACTGCTTCTGCCACAGTTTATCGATCCTCTCCACCTGGGAGAGCAAGTATTTGTATGTAAGATCTTTTCAACACGTCCCCTTGGTCTCTGTCCTCTTTTATGTATTTCCATCCTTTCAATTAATCTCTACCCATACTTTAGTTTGAAATTTTTTTATTTATATACTCTTTTCTTCAGCTCTTTCCAGTCTGTTGTTAAAATCTATTCAGTATTTTGGTTATTTTAGTTTTTACTTCTAGAAGTTCTATTTGACTCTCTTGTATACACTCCAGTTGTCTGCTGAAATTCTTCATGTCTTAAATTTTCTATCATACAATTATTATAAAATTTCATTTATGGAAATTCTGATGGGAATCCCTGTGGGCTTGCTTATACAGACTGCATAGTTTTTTTTTTTTTCTTTCCTTATTTTGTTTTTGCTATTTTATTTTTACTCTTGGTTTTCAGTGATTTAGTTGTATCTCTTGGTATGCATGGTAATTGTTTTAGTGTATGCCCCACATTTTGCATAAAAATTTTAGAGGTAATTTGAGGATCTGTATATAGTATCTTCCTCCAGAAAGTATTTACCTTTACTTCTGGCAGACATTTAGATTCAAGACAGGTCAGGTATTGAGTTACTTGGAGGCTAGGTTTCAGTCAGTGAGAGGTCTCATCTCTTTCTGGTTCACTCTTTTTTTTTTTTTTTTTTTAAAGATTTATTTATTTATTTGACAGAGAGAGACACAGCAAGCGAGGGAACACAAGCAGGGGAGTGCGGGGAGGGAGAAGCAGGCTTCCCGCCGAGCAGGGAGCCCGATGCAGGGCTCGATCCCAGGACCCTGGGATCATGACCTGAGCAGAAGGCAGACGCTTAACCGACTGAGCCACCCAGACGCCCCTTTCGGGTTCACTCTTATTCCTAAAATGTAGCCTTTCAGTGAGTCCAACTGAAAGTTTGTATTCATCTCTTCAAACTTGTGGGACTGTGGAATACTGTGCTCAGCTTCCTGGATCCTCAGCTACTGCTTTCATATCAGCAAATGCCTCAAGAGGAAAAGCGGCATTGAGTCCTGGGCTCATCTCTCTGCACTACTCCTCTATAGGATCTTGGTCAGTGATGACGGCTGCCTTCTCTCTCCAATGCCTTCCGGCAGATAAACACTGTAGGAAATAGTCCCACCATGTTGACAATTTTTAAAAAAAATCCAGCTCTTGGTGAGGTGGTGGGTATGAGGTAAACTAATCTGCTATAGAAGCGAAAGTTAGTTTTAATAAGTTTTTAAAAATTTATGATAAAATATTTGCATTCAATTTTCATTTCATGGCTATAGTTTTTCTGATAAATGGTCTCAATCTGCATTAGTTATTACTATTCCTTTCTTGTTTTTTGGTATGTTTATAGAGATACTGTGTTCCTGTGTTCGTTTCTTTTTGATTACTCAACCTGAAGAAGATGAGTGTTTCCTAGAAGAGCTATTTACAAGTTTGTGGGGATGAGAGGCCAAGTGATGGTTAATTTTCTGTGTTAACCTGACTGGGTCTTAGGGTGCCAACAAGCGTGATCAAACATTACTCTGGGTGTGTCTGTGAAGGTGTCTCTGGATGAAATTAACATCTAAATCAGGAGACTGAATAAAGCAGATTGCCCTCCCTAACACAGTGGCCCCAACCAATCAGCTAAAGGCCTGCAGAACAAAAAGGCTGACCCTAGGGAGTAGGATGAATTCGAGGGAATTTCTCCTGCCTAAATTCCTTCAAGCTGGGAGGTTAGTTTTTCCTGCTTTTGGACTCTTATGGAAACAGCAGCTCTTCCTGGGTCTCAAGCCCTTTGGACGTGGACTGAAACTATATCATAGGCTCTTTTGGGTCTCCAGACTGCAAACTACAGCTCTTGGGACTTGTCAGACTCCATAATCAGGTGAGCAAATTCCTTACAATAAATGTCTTTACACATACGTGTGTGTGTGTATATATATATATGTGTGTGTGTGTGTGTGTGTATGTTTGGTTCATGTTCTAAGTCAGGGGTCTGCAAACTTTCCAATAAAGAATTAGGTAGTACATATTTTTGTCTTTGTGGGACACACACAGCCTCCATCACATCTTGTTCTTCTTACAAAAACTTATTTAGAAGTTATATACAAATTCTTCTTAGTTCATGGGTCTTAGTCTGAGAGTCAGATCTGGCTCAGGTCACAGTGTGCCAGTTCCCTCACTTAAACTGATCAGGAATCCTCCTAGTGACCTAGGGTTGTTCTCATGTGTTTTTGGCCTGTACTTCTGTGAGACATAGACAGTTTTGGCACAAGTCACAATGCAGTTTTATTTCTTTCCCTCTACCAAAGGAGCACAGCTGTAATTCCCTGTTTACCCTACCTCCAACCTCACTGTCTTCTCAGAAAGCAATGAGGTCCAGAGAAGCTATTGGTGCCAACATACACCCTTACTTGTCCACCAAGAATAAGGGATTGAAGTTCTGTACCTCAAGGTGTGCCACTCACCTCTGAAAATGTACTTTACCAGCTATTTTCTCTTTACAGATTTACTGAGGTATAATTTACATATAATAAAATTTATTCATTACAAGTGTATGGTTCAAGGATTTTTAATAAATTTATTTATTTTTAATTTTATTTTATTATGTTACGTTCGTCCCCATAAAGTACATCATTAGTTTTTGATGTAGTGTTCCATGATTCATTATTTTCGAATAACACCCAGTGCTCCATGCAATATGTGTCCTCCTTAATACCCATCACCGGGCTAACCCATTCCCCCATCCCACTCCCCTCTAAAACCCTCAGTTTGTTTCTCGAAGTCCATAGTCTCTCATGGTTCGTCTCACCCTCCGATGTCCCCACCTTCATTTTCCCCTTCCTTCTCCTAAGGTCCTCCATGCTATTCCTCATGTTCTACAAATAAGTGAAACCATGATAATTGACTTTCTCTGCTTGACTTATTTCACTTAGCATAATCTCCTCCAGTCCCATCCATGTTGATGTGAAAGTTGGGTATTCATCATTTCTGATGGCTGAGTAATATCGCATTGTATATATGGACAACATCTTCTTTATCCATTCATCTGTTGAAGGGCATCTCGGCTCTTTCCACAGTTTGGCTAGCCAAACTGGATTTTTAATAAATTTAAACAGCTGTGCAACAATCACCACAATCCAGTTTTGGTACAGGAGAAATTTCCCCACTGCTGGTTTGCAGTCAGTCCTGGCTTCAACCTGAGTTCCAGGCATTGCTGATCTGTTTTCTGTTTCTATACTTTGGCTTTTCCAAGAAATTTAATACCAATGAAATCCTACAACATGTAGAGTTTTTTTGTCTTTCACTCATCACAATATTGAGGTTCAACCACAGTATTGTGTGCATCAGAAATTCACTCCTTTTTCCAGCTGAGTAGTATTCTATCATATGGATAGTAGTAAACTTCATTTGCTTGTTCACTAGCTGATGAGCACTGGTACTGTTCCCAGTTGTTTGCTATTGTGAATAATGACGCTATGAACATTCATACATAAGTTTTTAAAAGGACTGTTTTCAATTCTCTTAAATAAATATCTACAAGAATTTCTGGGACACATGGTAAGTGTATGCTTACCTTTTTGAGAACCTTTGAAACTATTTTCTGAAGTGGTTATACCACCACCAGATGCTCCTACAAGCAGTGCAGGAGTTCTAGTTCTGCCATATCCTTGCCAAAAGTTGGTATGGTCACTCTTACTGATTCCACTTGTTCTTGAGGGTGTACAACGGTACATAACTGTGGTTTTAGTTCACATTTTCCTAATGACAATGAACATCTTTTTACGTGCCTGTCATTCATACCTCTTTCATGAAATGTCTACTCAAATTTTCCCCCCATTTTTTCACTGGGTTATTTGCATTATTTCTTATTCTTGAGTTTTAAGTTCTTTCTATATTTTAAATATGTTTCTTATCAGGTAAGTGATTTGCAAATGTTTCCTCCTCATCTGTGTATGTCTTTTAGTTTTCTTAATGTTGTCTTTAGATGTGATGAAGTACAGTTTATTATTTTTCTCTCATGGGTTGTACTTTTAATTTATATCTATGAAATTTTCGACTAACCCTAAATCATGAAGATTTTCTCCTATGATTATCTCTCACGTTTCCGTTTATGATCCACTTTGACTTAATGTTTTTATATAGTATAAAAATTTAAGTTAATTTTTTTGCACATGGATATCCAAGTGTTCCAGCACCATTTGTTGAAAAGATTATTCTTCTCCCTTTGAATTGCATTGGCACTTTGGCTGAAAATGAATTGGCCATAAATATGAGGGCTTATTTTTAGACCAATAATCTATGGTTCCATCATGCCAATACTATTAGTAAGTTTCCAAAGACTGTCAGGTAAATCCTCCAATTTTTGTTGCACAAGGCTATTATAGGTCTTTTGTATTCCCAAATAAATTTAAGGATGAGCTTCTCAATTCCAGAGCCTACCGGAATTTTGATAGGGATTTCCCTGAATTTATACATTAGAGGAGAACTGAGGTCCTAAGAATTCCAAGTCTTTCAATCCATTAACAGGGTACATCTCTCCATTTGTTTAGATATTCCTTCATTTATCTCATCAATGTTTTGTAGTGGTCTTCCTCTGGTTAATTTCCAGAGCTCCAAAATGGTTGTTTTTGACAACTGGATGCACTTTGAAAAATTTTTTTTTTCTTGAGAGGATTCATCAATCTCTTCATGTTAGCATAGATAGAAGTTTATTGGCTGTTTTTGGGAAAATTTTTTGCAGATGCAATGTCTTCACTAATTCCTACAACACATTATTTTTAATTATCATTGTTTTTGACAGCCCTCCCAACTAATTTGTGAGTGAGATCAGCTAGACATCTGCAGGAAGGACAGAAAACACAAATTTTGCAAGGCCATGTTACAACAGTTACAAGTAGTTTTAAGTAGACTTGTTCAGTATTAGAGAAATGCTAATCTTTTCATTATTACTGAATAAAAGCATGTACTCTGGAACCAGACTGCCTGTATTCAAATTCCATCTGGCCACTTCCTAGTTCTCTGATTAGGAAAGGAGTCTCATCCCCCTCTGCCTCAGTCTCCTCATCTACAAGATGGCAAGAGTAATAGGGAACACCTCATAGAGTTTTTGTGAGGCTTAAGTGATTTATATAAAGTAACTCAGAAGAGGACCTGTCCTCAGTAAATTCTAGCCAAGTATTAGTTCATTTTGCTTGTTTGGGAATGAGAATCAGGTTTTACTATTTGTACCTTGACATATCTGGCTTATAGGATGGAATAGTAGCATAGTATAGAATATGGAAACATGCTCATGACGTTTTAAGTGAAAGGCATATTAGAAAACAGAATGCATGTATGACTGCACCTACGTAATAATATTTATACAAACAAAACCTGGAAAGGAACACATAAAATTAAAATAGTTGTTTTGTGGTAATGAGATCATGGGTAACTTTTATGTAATTTTTATAATTTTGCTTTTTTGTAAAATAATAATTTAAGAACAAGATACAAATAATACTTTTCCTTATGGGAAGCCATTTACTTTCCCTAACATACATGGCTAATTTTACTTGCAATAAGTTATCTTTTAATAAAAAGTAAAACTTAACAGGGGTGCCTGGGTGGATCAGTCAGTTAAGTGTCCAACTCTTGATTTTGGCTTAGATCATGATCTCAGGGTCATGAGATCAAACCTCACCCTGTGGGGCTCTGGGCTGGGCTTGGAGCCTGCTTAAGATTCTCTCCCTCTGCCCTTCACTCCTCCTCTACCCCCACTCATGTGTGCTCTCTCTTCTCTCTAAAAAAATAAATGAAACTCACCAGACTTCTGAAAATATCAACGAACTTTTTTTCGATTTCTTTTTTTTTTGAGAGAGAGAGAGAGCATGAGTGGTGGGTGACGGTGTGGAGGTGGGGAGGGAGGGGCAGAGTAAGAGAGAGAGAAACCCAAGTAGGCTCCATGCCTAGCATGGCGCCTGAGTTGGGGCTTGATCTCACGACCCTGAGATCATGACCTGAGCTGAAATCAAGACTTCTACACTTAACTGATTAAGTCACCCAGGCACCCCTTTGTAATTTCCTTTTAAATTTTAATTTGTGGAGTTTAAAAATGTTGGCTAATTGAACATAATAAAAAAAATGTGAATGTGAGAATCTATTCAAAGTATTAATTAAATAAATTTCAAAATTAACCTAATAGTTGTTTTCTGGCTTCTATGCCATAAGTTCTGCTGAGAAGAAATTCAGCTCTCTGCTCAGGTTCCAGACAGAAGAGCTGGTAGAGCAACGGCAAAAGTATTCTTTGGTTATCCCTCTTGGTGAAAAAACACAGTTCAAACCAAATCAGAAAATGACTGAACAGAAAGAAACAGTGAAGATGCTCAGTTAAGGTGAACTGAGAGTTAAGGAGGAAGAGAAGCAAATGCTGTAAAAGGAACAAATATAGGGAAGAGGCTTAAAAGGTAGCAGAACCCAGATCCATCTCTATTTCTCCAGGAATAAATATTTCCTTGTTATCACTTGTCATTAAATATTTACTCACCATACAAATTTGCTCTCAAAGTTCTATTAATCCTTCATCATAACTTTCAATTTAGTAAGAAAAGGTAATGTTCTACTTTTATTAACTTAGGAGACAGGTTTTTATTTTTATCCTTTGCATCTCATCAGAATCAAAAAGAGTACTGCTTACAAATTATCTCTAAATATGTATTTCTGGAAAACTCGGCAGAACTTTATGGTTACTAATGAAATAAAACCAAGGGATGAATACAAGATTTGATCTACATTCAATTTGATTATTATTTAATACAATTTTTCTTGAACTATATACATTTTTTACTAGGTAATTTGTTTAGAAACTACATGCAGAGGCCTTCTAGAGTTTAATTACATTTCTTACATCAAGGTAACTCTTAACAGAATCTTAAATTCTAATAGACAGAAATAATGTTTAATTTTACAGTCATATTAGTCAAACACATGAAATAAAAATTATGTGACCTATTTGAATAAAATTCAAATACTGTTAGTTTTATTTTAGTGGAAATAACTAAGAGTTACACAATCACCTTCATATACTCTTTGTACTGTAAACAAAACATTCATACTACTTACTATCCCTGGCCACTTCCCACAGTGTCTGTGTACATCAGCTCCATAAGACTTTACAAAACGGATAAATGGAATTGTTTCTCAAACAGTTGTCAAGCAAACAAGCAAAGTCATTATTAAATGTGTAAAGAACCAAACAGTCATGAGGAAAGTAGTGAAAGATGCATGGAACACAAGGGAAAACTGAGAGACAATAAAAAGTCTCTCTTTTATGACTATTTAGTCATGGTATTTCAATCTGTTATTAGAATAACTAATAACTGAACAAAGTACTTTTACTGGAGGAAAATCCTAGAAATCATTATAAAACACAATTACTCAAATGTTCTTAATTAAATATAAATAAGACTATTAAAACATCTGGATAATATTAGGATTTTTACAACTGTTTGTTAAGAACTGACAAAAGAAATGCAGAATAATGGCAGTTCAAGAAATCTCAGCTACTAAACAGAAGAACATTCCTTTTAAGTATTTGACATTTTGTTCACAAATCTGGCTGAGTCTAAGTTTAATCTATGGTTCTGCTCTTTACTCAAGCTACAGCGGTTTAGGCAGAGCTGGTTTCCCTGGATTCCTACCTACCAATGATATTATTTCTAGCTACTCGCAGTTCTCCACCATGAATAGGACATCATAGTTGTCAAAACTTCTCCAGTTTGGCCTAAATATTCCTGTTCTTGCCAATGGCCAGCTTAACTCCAACAGCCATGAAAGAGTAAGTGCTAAGTATGAGAGGAAAGAGTGAAAAAGAGAATAGATGGAAAGTGAAATAAAGAATAGAGGCTCAAAAAATAAATGGGACAAAGAATTAAGATAAGTAAAACCCTCTCTTCGGAACTCCTATACAGACTGGTGTAATGAAAACTTGCCTGTACCGTCTACGTAATCCTGTGTATAAGGAGGAATAGTAAACCCAAACTGTGCATCAAACATAAAATTATTTCTACAATTTCTATCACAGTACTGAACATCTAGCACATGCTCAGGGAATACAAATTAGATTGTATCACTCACCTTATCAAGTTCACTTGTCAGTTTTTTATTTTCTTCAGTTAATAATACTTTTTCTCGTTCATACTGTTGTTTGAACTCATTTTCAAATTCTTCCCTTTCACTTTGACTACACAATTTGAAACATAAGGGGGGGAAAAAGGAATGGAATTAAAGTTAAAATAATGGTATCTCCGACTGGCTACTGTACCATATGCTTTTATTCTGAAAAGTCACATATGTTAAATGTGCCAAATCCCAATCTTCCCCCCTAAAATTAAAAGTCACAATCATTCTCTTTTAATTAATAGACTTGTCTGCCTAACAACATCTACTTTGTTTTTCATTTGAAAATCTGAGAAGACATCTGTGATTTGTAGACTTCATTACTGTGCTCACCTTATTTGGTTGCATATGTACAAGAAAGTATGAGAAAATGAAGAGGTTAGGAAAAGAGGGGGATACATGGGCCCCAGCATGACTCCTTATACTCAGTTCAAGATCTAGCAAACCCTCAGTGAAATTTCCAATAGTTCTCTCAATATATTTAGCCCTTCCTTTCTTCTTACCTAAGTACCTACCTACCTACGTACCTACCTACACACATATGCATACATACACAACAAATTTAATATTATAAAACTTATTTAAAATGATAGTTCTGCGAGGCACAACTGACTCACCCTTAGTGGTAAACACAGTGCTAACAGACTTTTTGGAAACCACCTAAGGGAGAAAGGGGAATCAGTTTTCAAACAGTGAGTTGAAATGCAGATGAAGAGACTTATATTCTAAACAACCAATGGGTCAATGAAGAAATCAAAGAAATAAAAAAAATATACATGGAGACAAATGAAAATGAAAACACAATGGTCCAAAATCTCTGACACAGCAAAAGCAGTTCTAAGAGGGAAATATCCAGTAATACAGGTCAACTCAAGAAATAAGAAGCCCCCCAAAACAATCTAACTTTATACCTAAATGAGAGGAAAAAAAAAAAGACAAATGAAATCCAAGGGGAGTAGAAGAAAGGAAATAATAAAGATCAGAGCAGACATACATGAAATAGAGATTAAAAAAAAAGAAAAAACCCATAATGAAACCAAGAACTGGTTCTTTGAAAAGATAAACAAAACTGATAAACCCTTACCTAGACTCATCAAGAAAAAAAGACTCAAATACATAAAATCAGAAACAAAACAGAACTGATACCACAGAAATACAAATAAGAGAATACTATGAAAAATGTATGCCAACAAATTTGACAAACTAGAAGAAATGGATAAATTCCCAGAAACACACTATCTTCCAAATTGAATCAGGACGAAACAAAAAAATCTGAACAGACCAATTACTAGTAACAAAATTTAATTGGTAATCAAAACTCTTCCCCAAAATAAAAGTCCAGGCCACAGCAAACATCCTCCATAATGGAGAAAAACTGAGAGCTTTTCCTGTAAGGATGTCCACTCTTACCACTTTGATTCAACATAGTACTGGAAGTTGGAGCCACAGCAATCAGACAAAGAAAAAAAGGGGGAATATGAGGATCCATACTGGTAAGGAAGAAGTTAAACTGTCACTATTTGCAGATGACATGATACTATAACTAGAAAACCCTGAAGACTCCACTAAAAAAAAACTACTGAAATAAATGAATTCAGTAAAGTTGCAGGATACAAAATTAATACCCAGAAATTGGTAGCATTTCACTAATCCACTAATTACAAAGTAGGAGAAGGAGAAATTAAGAAAACAATTGCATTTATAATCACATGAAAAAGAATAAATAAAATAGCTAGGAATAAACTTAAACAAGGTGGTGAAAGACCTGTACTCTGAAAACTATGAAAGAAATTGAAGATGATGCAAACAAATGGAAAGACAGTCTATGCACATGGACTGGAAGAATTAATATTGCTAAAATGTCCATACTAGCCAAAACAATCTACAGATTCAGTGCAATACCCAGGAAAGTAGCAACAGCATTTTTCAAAGAACTAGAACATGTAAAACTAATATTTGTATGGCACCACAAAAGACCCCAAGCCAAAGCAGTCTTGAGGAACAAGAACAAAGCTGGAGGTGTACTACAAGATTTCAAGACATACTACAAAGCTGTAGTAATTAAAGCAGTAAGGTACTGACTTAAAAATAAACACAAGGATCAATGGAACAGAGAACCCAGAAATAAACCCACACTTATATGATGAATTAATCTATGAGAAAGAAGGCAAGAATATACAATGGGGAAAAGATAGTCTCTTCAATAAATGGTGCTGGGAAAGCTGGACAGCCACATGCAAAAGAATGAAACTGGACCACTTTCCCACACCATACACAAAAATAAAATAAAAACAGATTAAAGATCTAAATGTGAGACCTGATAAAATTCCTAGAAAAGAACACAGGCAGTAATTTCTCTGACACTGGTCATAGCAACATTTTTTTTTAGATATACCTAAGACAAGGGAAACAAAAGCAAAAATAAACTGTTGGGACTACATCAAAATAAAAAACTTGCACAGGAAACCATCATCAAAATGAAAAGGCAAACTACTGAATGGGTGAAAATATTTACAAGTGACATATCTGATAAGGGATTAATATCCAAAATATACAAAGAACGTATACAAGTCAACACCAAAAAAACCCCAAGTAATCCAATTAAAAAATGGGAAGAAGACCTGAATAGACATTTTTCTAAAGACAACATACAGACAGCCAACAGACACATGAAAAGATGCTTAACATCACTGATCATCAGGGAAATGCAAGTCAAAACCATGATAAGATATCACCTCACACTTGTCAGAATGGCTAACATAAAAAAGACAAGAAATAAGTGATGGCAAAGATGTGGGAAAAAAAGAAACCCTCGCACACTGTTGGTGGGAACACAAACCAGTGCAGTCATGGTGGAAAACAGTAGAGAGATGCCTCAAAAAATTAAAAATAGAAATGATCCAGTTATTCCACTACTCGGTATTTACCTGAGGAAAATGAAAACACTAATTTGAAAAGATATATGCACCCTTATGTTTACTGCAGCCTTATTTACAAAGCAAAGATATGGGAGCAAGCTAAGTGTCCATCAATAGGCAAATGGATAAGGGAGATGTGGTATATACATACAAAATGGACTATTACACAGCCATAAAAAGGGATGAGATCTTGCCATTTGTGGTAACATGGATGGGCCTAAAGGGTATTAAGCTAACACACGAAAAGCAGAATCAGACCCATAAATACAGAGAACTGATGGTTGCCAGAAGGGAAGGGTAGTGGAGGATGGGAAAATGGGTGAAGCAGAGCAGGAGGTGCCAGTTATGGAATGAATAAGATATAGAAATAAAAGGCACAGCCTAGGGAATCTAGTCAATGATACTGTAATGGTGTCATACAGTCACAGATGGTAGCTACACTGGTGAGCACAGCATAACCTGTAGAGAATCACCATGTTGTACACCTGAAACTAAGGTAACACTGTGTGTCATATTCAATAAAAAAAATTTAAAGAGGTTTATATCTTAGCAGTAAATGGAATTCAATGTGGATCTCTTCTGGGTAATTTCATATGATTGATTCCAAGTCAACAAAGAACCTGAATAATGGCTGATTTTAAAAATGTAATCTTAAAAACGTCTTTTTTTAAAAAAGATTTTATTTATTTATTTGACAGAGAGAGAGAGACAGCGAGAGAGGGAACACAAGCAGAGGGAGTGGGAGTGGGAGAGGGAGAAGCAGGCTTCCCGCTGAGCAGGGAGCCCGATGTGGGGCTCAATCCCAGGACCCTGGGATCATGACCTGAGCTGAAGGAAGATGCTTAACAACTGAGCCACCCAGGCGCCCCTAATCTTAAAAACTTCTTACATCACTATATTAGTGATTATAAATGAAATTATATTTTAAATTATAAATTCTGGGGGAAAAAAACCATCCTGTGTGCAGGCAAACATGGCACTTTAAAAAAAATTATCAATAGTCAAAATTTAGTTATGTTTGCACCCCAATGTTTATAGCAACAATGGCCAAAATATGGAAAGAGCCCAGATGTCCATTGATGGATGAGTGGATAAAGAAGATGTGTATATACACACACGTGCACGCGTGCACAAACTCACACTGGAATATTACTCACCCATCAAAAAGAAATGGAATCTTGCCATTTGCAATGATGTGGATGGAGCTGGAATGTATTATGCTAAGCAAAATAAGTCAGTCAAAGACAAATACCATAGGATTTCACTCATATGTGGAATTTAACAAAACAGAGGATCATAGGGAAATGAAAGAAAAAATAAAGTAAGATGAAAACAGAGAGGGAGACAAACCACAAGAGACTCTTAACTATAGGAAACAGACTGAGGGTTGTGGAGGGGAGGTGGGTGGGGGATCAGGGTAAGTGGGTGATGGACATGAAGGAGGGCACGTGATATAATGAGCACTGGGTGTTATATACAACTGATGAATCACTGAACTCTACCCCTGAAACTAATGATGCACTATATGTTAACTAACTTAAATTTAAATAAAATTTAAAAAATCATCTTTCTTGATTCAGAAGCAACTCCAAATAACAAACAATGACAAAAACTTGAAAAATTACAAAGAAGCCTTTCAGAAAAATATGTACACAAATAAACTGAGTAAAATTTCTATGTAAAACTCTTGTTTTTTCCTACTAGCACTAAACAAAGCTAAAGTCTCTTCCATATGAAAACAAAACGAACACACTCTTCCCTGAACCCTATGTCATGCTTCATTTGCCAATTCCCTGCCTTCCTGTTCACTGGGAACCATCTGGAAACCCTGACAGGGTGTGCTGTATCCATTTCCTCATCACCTATCTGTTCACCACACAAAATCTGGCTTCTGCTACGCCACCACCTCAAAAACCTGTTCTCTCACAACTGGCCACAGTCCTGTTACCACACCCAATCTACCTGCCATCTTTGACAGTGTCATCCACTTCCTCCCTCTTGAAATGCTACCTTCTCTTGGCTTCAGTGACACCATGCTCTCCGATTTCCAGTCTCCATCTCTGCCCTCTGGACTCCCCTCTTTCTGTCCTTCCCCAAAATACCAATGCTCCTGGGTATTCCATTCTAGAGCTTGACCTGTCTCTTTGCACACTTCCCCTGAGCTGGCTCATCCACTACACCACCTGAATCCAATTATCTGTTATGCTGATGAACTCTGAACTTAATCTGAAGCTTTTCTGGGCTTGCTTCAACTGCTGACTTGGTATCTCCACAAAGATGTCTCACCAAGCACCTCAAATTCAACATGCCCAACTCAGGAGAGCTCCACACATAAACAAGTTCCTTACCACCCTATTTACCTTCCTCATACACTCTACTTTCTCTTCTCTTTCTCTAGGTGAAAAGCACAGCTCAGGCCAAACCCTCCACTCATACACCTGTTCAAGTTACATGGTTTCTCCACTTTTCTCCACCTGTTGGATAATTCCTATCAGATTACAACCATGGTGTTATTTCTCCCATCTAAAAACAGAAACAAAACGCAAAACTAACTTCTTTTGAGATAAATTTCTCCTCTGGCTACTGCTTCCTTGCACTGCTTGCTTTTAAGAGATTCCCACCACTATTCTGTTTTCCAGCTGCTCTCCTTCAAGTCTTGGGTCCCACTGTGGGGTTTTTGCCCCTCCTGTTCCACTGATTGTTCTTATCAAAGTTACCAATAAGCCTCATATTGTTAAAATTCAACTGTCATTGTTTGGACCTCATCTTACTTGATTCAGACCTCATCTCACGTAACATGTAGACAGATTTGATATGCTTCATCACGTGGTTTCCAGGAACCAAATCAGCCAGTCTTCTTCCTATTATTCTTGGCTGTCCACTTGGCTGTTTCTTCCTCATTTCCAAAGTCCTAAAGATTGGAGCACCCCAGGGCAGTGCTGAACCTCTTTTCTATCTCTACCAATCACTAAGTGATCTCACAGAGTCTCACTGTTTTAAATACCATGTAAGTGATAAACTACTCCCAGGATTTTATCTCTAGCCCTAAAATCTAGGCTGATCTACCCAATGACCTACTTGACATCTCTATGTGGGTGTCTAGTGGGCATCTCAAACATGTTTAAAATGAGCTCCCAGTAATACTCCTATCCCAAATGTGCTTCCCTTGCACTGTTCTCTCTAAACGGTAACTATAATCTCCTAACTGCTAAGGCCTGAAACCTCAGTATCATCCGTGATTCTTCTTCTCTTCTTCCTTTCTCCCTCCATATCTAGTCCACCAGCAGAGACCAGTGTCTTTACTTTTAAGGAATATCAGAATTCCAACACGTCTTACCACCACTTCTGCCTCTACCCTAGGCCAACCCACCATCCTCTTGGGCCTGGACTACTGTGATAACCTTCTAAATTATTTCCATGCTTTTCTCTTATCTAAGTCAGACTGTTCTTAACTCAGTAGTCAGAGTGACCCTGTTAAAACACAACCCAGTATTTGTCAATTTTCCACTCAAAATTCTGCAGTACGTCCCTGCAATGGTTTTATTCAGAGCAAATAACCAGAAGTCACCTGTCACAAAGCCTTGTGTGATCTGGCCCGGGTCCCTCTTGTACTTATCTCCTACTACACTTTCCTCTTAAGTCTACCTTGGCCATATTGGCCTCCTTATTATTGTATTTAATAGACTTTATTTTTTAGAAAAGTTTTAGGTTCATAGCAGAGATTTCCCACATACCCCCTGCCCCCCTAAACACAGGTACAGCCTCCCCACCCCACCACCCCCACCAGGTTGGAGCATGTGTTTCGTCAGTGAACTTGCAGTGGACCCATCAGCATCACTCAAACTCCAAGGCTTATGTCAGGATTTGGACACATGTTCAACGACATGCACCCACCATCACAGCATCATGCAGAGTAGCTGCACTGCCCTGGACATCCTCCTAGACACCTCCACCCTCCCCCAAGCCCCGGCAAGCACTGATCCTTATACTGTCTCCCTAGTTTTGCCTTCTTGTTATTTTTTTTAACAGACTGTACTCCGTGTACTCTTCTCCTACATCTGTAGAGATGCCTCCCTACTTTCTTTAGCCCTTACTTCAATTACCTTCTCAGCATAATTTCCCCAGACCAGTCTATACAGACAATTTAATTGCCCCCTCAATGCTTCATGGCCCTGTCTTGTGCAGTATTTTTTGTTCTTGGCATTTATCATTACCTAATATAGTCTATATTTTACTTATTTTGTTTGTAGACTTTCACCTAACTAAAGGAAAGCTCCATAAGGACAGAGATTTTTTTTGTCTATCCACTGCTACGTTCCCAGGGCCTATAACAGTGCTTTACCCACCATAGGTCCTAAAAAAATTTTGTTGAATGAATGGACCAAACTAAATAAATTTTGGCTTCCAATATAAGTTGAGAATGACAATAGCATACATTCAGCTGCCTAAAAACAGGATCCCGGGTCCCAGCAGCAATTTCTCACATCTGGCCATTACGGCACCCAGGTTCTGGGTCTCTGGGACCTTCCGAGCCCACATGCTTCCCTCCACCTTCGCGGTCAGCACCTACGGTCCTGCTCATTTCCCACAGCCAGGTTCCTACCTGCCATCTGCCCCCCTCAGTCCCACTCCACACAGAAACAAGAGTGATCTTTCAAAACCACGAGTACCACCCTGTCACCTGCCTCCAAGGGCCTCAGGATGACGCCCAAACTCCTTCATGATCTTGCCTCTACTTCCCTCTGCAGACCCACTTCTCACCCTCTCATCTGGCTTTCTATGGCTTCACCATCAGGAACAGCCTAGTCTTCTGAATGTGCCATGCTCCCCTCTTTTCCTCTCCATCCTAGCACATCCTGCTATGTCTATCTGGACACTCTTCCATAGTTAGATAATTTATTTCTTTGGTCTTAACTTAGACATAATTTTGTCCAAAAAACCCAGACATACCGAAGTTATCCTTTGTGCCTCGTCTACGGGAACTCCTGCATTTTGCCTGCACTTATACTATCCCATGTGCTTACCTGTCATGCTGTAGTATAATTTCCTATTTACTGATCTTGGCTTTGGGCTCCTTAGGACTGGGATACGTGGACTGCCCATGTATCTCCAGCCCCTGACACACAACAGGCATTCAGGAAATATTTATTAAAGAGTAAATAACTTGATTCTTACCTCTCTCTCCTGTTTTTTTCCAATTTGTCTTTCAAAATCATAATTTCCTTGTTGAGAGCAAGTTGCTGGCCTTCTGAATCATGAAGTTCTTTCTTCAGATTTTTAATTTCATTTGCATGTATTCCTTCTCTTTTAGACAATTCTTCTTCATAAAAGATACTTTTCTTTTCTAAATCAGTCTTTAGTTTGGTTATCTCTTGCTGATGTTCTATGCTGCATAGTCCTGGCGAGTAACTAATTTGTTTTTGCTACAGAAGTAATAACAAAAAATTGGTTCATCTATAAGAATAAAATATCAAATAACTTCTTTCTATAATATAAAGAACTGTTCATATAGCTGAATACTATTTTTGTATATTATCACATAAACAATATTTCTTTATTAAGGCTATTCACCTTTTGTCGGCCACATGTTGCAAATACTTTTCTCAGTACGTAATCCCTTATTGTGTTGTGTTTTATAGCCTTCTTTACACCAAGATTATATATTTATCTGTAATTTCTGCTCATAGTTATATAATTATTTGTTTATATTTAAATTTCTAATGTAGACACAATTATTGTTGGTATATGGAGTGAGAGAAAAATCTAACTGCAACCTATTTCTGATGTGAAACCAATAAAGGATTATAAGTATGCTTGTGTCTTTAGAAGATTAAATGGGGGTAGGGAATGACAGTACAAAAAGGAAAGAGAGGGGGCTTCTCCAATGGTCTAGGGAGAAAGAGAAAGGTCTAATCAAACATTTTCACATCTATTAGAAAAAAATGATAGGTTTCTTGACATTTAGGTAGGGCATTAGACACAAGAAATTTAGTTGAAAGCCAACTTCTTAGAAACTTGGATGAAACACATTCTCAGTAATAAGGTGCAAGGAAAACACAAAGTCCAAAGCTTCTTCCAGACTGTGGCTAAAGGGTGAAAAGAAACATACAGAGATTATGCCTGTAAGACATCCTGAGCTTTGGAAATTTTCCATTACTTTGCTATATGCTATTTTCCCAGGTGGTCAAGGATAAATTTTTAAAACCTAAAGAACCTGGATTTATGTTTAGTGATACAAGGAATCATGCCCTGGAGGACACTGTGTTCTTTTTTGACAACAGTAATAAGGGCTGAAAAATGTTAACAGAAGTTGATTTAAAGCTGAAAGAAAACTATGCTCACTTCTTCACATTTGAGGTACATACTTAAAAAAAAAAAAAAAAAAGAACCCAGAGACATCAACTGGGCTGGAGAACTGTCTCTGGGGTATCCACTGAACTATTTAACCATTTACTAAAGCACTACTGATGGCATACCTACTGCACGCAAGACTCAGACCATCCAGCATTTTGGGGGCAACCTGTCTTGCAATGCTTGGCCGAACCGGGAAGAGCCACAGCCAGTCCGACTCCGGCTCCATGTGTCTCCACAAAAATGAGGTCTAAATCGACATCAGTAGTCCTGACCACTTACCTATATGGCTCTTTCACTTTTTTCATCACCTACAAAACAATCTTAGTTTGCTGTTCTGGTTTGTATAGTTTGGCTGTTGGGATAGCAGCAGCATGCACTGACATTTCAAGCAAAAGTTACCCTGATATCAAAACCTAACAAAGATACCATCAGAACAAGTCATAGACTCAAGTTACTTCTTGATAAGGATGTAAAAAGAGTCAAAATGTTGATAAAATCAAACCATATGTAAAAAAGAACACTCTACCCCAAAGAATAGATCTTACTGCAGCTATTGAAGGTAATTTAATACTAGTAAACTTGTTAATAAATGTACAAAGATGGCATTACTTTAATGTATTAAATTAAAATAAATCCATATGATACTCTCACTAGGTATCCATGTCCAAAAGTATTTGAGAAAATCCAATACCCATTCCAAATACTACTCCAAATCCCACAATAAAACAAAACAAAAAATAGTAAAATGATTCTCCTTTACCCATTTTCCAGCTAGGAGACAAAATAATACCTATTGGTGAAGCACCAGAAATACATACAAGAGATTAAGGAATAATCACAAAAAGGGTGTCTGCCATTATTTCTTACTTAGTATTAGTTTTTAGATATTCTGTCTGAGCAAGTAACATGTGCAATAATTATAAGAAATGAATATTATGAAGAAAAGTGGTAAAACCATTATAATTTCCATAGAATTGTTTGCCCACGAAATGTAAATAAATCCACTAAAAATGTTACACCTGATAAAGCTGCGTAAAGCACCTGCAGGTAAGATAAACACAATCAACAATACTCCTGGGGAGTAGAATGAGCAATAATAAAATGCAGTAAAAAATTTCATTGTTAATAGCAAAAATAATCAAAGAAAAATTATCAGAAACTAATACATGCACGTGAGGAATAACAATAGTAACTTGTCTGAATTATATGAAGAAAGGACAAATCTTTATAAAAGACATAAAAGAAGACTTGAAACAATATAGAAAAATACCTACTACTTGAAAGATTAAATGTATAGCTATTTAATATTTCTCAAGTTATATTCCTTGTAAATATAAAAAACAAATATAGGAGACGGCACACAGGTGTTCCTTGTAAAATACACTTGTAAAAATGCCAAAGAAAATCCTGGCGGAAAAAAGGAGAAAAGAGGAAGAGAGAAGAATGTTCTTTTCAGCTTTTAAAACATACTATACAAATCTTTAATAAAATCTCAGTGTAATAGAGCTCTATATCAAAATAATTTTATACAATATACGAGATGTCTTTAATCACCAGGGCAGGCAGTGATTAACTAATTGGAACCACCAATTTAACAACAAAAGAACAAAATGATTCTCACAACATCCTATCTAGCAAAACAAATTCCAGGTAACTTAGATTTAAATATATTTAGAAGTTTTTTCCCCACACTTCTCAATAGTTTAATAAACTGATAACTATTTAGGGGTTGTTAGACTGTATATATGATGTTTGTTAAACCGAGCACAATTCTAAGTAAGCACTGATAGGCTTTGGTAGGGAGAACTAAGTACATGGACAGTTGATGAACAAGATGACCATTATACTGTATTATTAAAAAATAACTTATCTCCTATGGTGTAGTTTATAAATATCTGAAAGAAATCACAGGACAATTTCACAACATTCTCAAAAGGGAGGTTATGTGGTTGAAATTTTTTCAAGAGACAGAATTTTGTACATTCAGAAAAATAAATCATCTTTGTTCATCCATTGTTAGACACTGCTTTAGCTAATGAATACTGAGTCATGATAATTAAATTTCTTGGAAAATAAAGGATATAAACCATGAAAAAAAATAAATACATTTAGAAGTACAGAGAAGTATATTTGACTAGAATTAAATATTTTTAAACCCAAGAGAAACATCCAGGAAAAGGCAGAATTACATACTTAACAAACTCTGAGAAAAGGACAAGCTAAGCTTTGAAGCAATAAAAGAAACACTGAGGAAAATAAGAACAAACCTCCTGTGATTTGAAAAGGAAACAAGACCAAAATTAAAGGTCAAAAGATAAATGAACAAATAGTTGTAGAAAAATGGAAGAAAAAGCATCATTTTTGCTATCGAAGAGTTTATATGAATTATGAGAGAAATATTCAGACTCTAAAATTAAAAAGACAAATAACTTAAAGGAATAATTCACAAAGAAAAATATGATTAATAAACAATCTACTAATAAGGCAAGAAATGCCTCTTAGACTTGCAACAATTTGTGGCCTGCATCTAGTGCCTTAAAGTGATCTGACAATTTCATTTCTAGGTATCTGTTCTAAGAAATAATATCAAAAAGGCAATGCACAAAAGTGTTCATTGTAATGACAGTGTTGCAAAAGTGAAACATAAGTATTCAATAGTAGAGAACTGGATTAAGTGGGTATCCTTCTAATATCATTAAAATTATGTGATAGTGGGACGCCTGGGTGGCTCAGTCATTAAGCGTCTGCCTTTGGCTCAGGTCATGATCCCAGGGTCCTGGGATCGAGCCCCACATCGGGCTCCCTGCTTGGCTTCTCCCTCTCCCACTCCCCCTGCTTGTGTTCCCTCTCTCGCTGTGTCTCTCTCTGTCAAATAAATAAGAAAATCTTAAAAAAAAATAAAATTATGTGATAGTTATGTAATGAACATAAATGCTTGTCTCACACTTTCAAATGAAAAATACACATGTTAAGGGTGATTTATGTCCCTCCAAAATTTATGTTAAAGCATTAACCACCAATACTTCAGAATGTGTATTTTAAAATATGGTCTCAAATGCAGCATGATCTGACTTATATGTGGAATCTAAAAAAGTCAAACTCTGAGGAGCAGAGGGTAAAATGGTAGTTGCCAAGTGGGGAGTGGAGGAAATGGGAGAACGCTGGTGCAAGGGTACAAAAACTTCACACAGGTAGGATGAGTAAGTTCTGGAGATATAAGGTAAAGCAGGGCGACTAAAGTTAACAATACTGTATTATGTACTTGAAATTTCTAAGAGGGTGGATCTTAATTCTTCTCAGGCAAAAAAAAAAAAAAAGATAACTAAGTGAGGGTATGAGGGTATGTTAATTAGCTTCTTGTGGTACGTATTTCACAACGTACACATATATCTAGACATCACAATTTATACCTTAAATATATACATTTTTTGTCAGTTATATCTCAATAAGACTGGAAAAAAAGAAAATAAAAGTAGGGTCTTTACAGAGCTAATTGACTTAAAATGAGGTCATTAGGGTGGGCCCAATAGAACTGTGTCCTTATAAAAAGAAGAAATTTGGGACTCACGGTCTTGCACACAGGAAGAAGGCAGAGATTCAGGTGATACATAAGCCAAGGAATGCAAACCATGAGAAGCCAACCCCGCCAACACTTTGATTTCAGACATCTAGTTGCAATGATTGAGACAATAAATTCCAGTTTCTTAGGCCACCCAGTTTGTGGTAATTTGTAGCAGCCCCAGCAAACTAATACAGCAGGGTAAAAAGCTCTTGTAGTACATGATCACAAGAACTGAAAAGTATTTTTTTTAAAACAGCCTTATTGAGATACTATTCACATACCGTATTATTCACCCATTTAAAGTATATAATTCAATGGTTTACGGTTAATTTTAAGTAGTAAAATATATATACCATAAAGTTGTGCCATTTTAACCATTTTAAGGGTAGAATTCGTTTTAAGTGTAGAATTCAGCTATTAATTACATTCAGAATGTTGTGCAACTATGACCACTATGTATTTCCAAAACTTTTTCATTATCCCAAAGAGAAATTCTCTAAACATTGAAGAATAACTCCCCGTTACCCACTCTACCTGGCCCCTGGTAACCTCGATTCTACTTTTTATCTCAATAAATTTGCCTATTCTAGATACTTCAGGCAAGTAGAATCATACAAGATTTGTTCATTTTTGTCTGGCATCTTTCATTTAGCATAAAGTTTTCCAGATTCATCCATGTTGGGCCATGTATCAAAGAGTCACCCCCTTTGACAGTTGAATGATATTCCATTGCATGTAAAAACTATATTTTGCTTCTTCATCTGTTGATGGACACTTGAGCTGTTTTTACCTTTTGATAATTGAAATAATGTTTCAAAAAACACTGGTGTACAAGTATCTGTTTGACTCCTTGCTTACAATTCTTCAGGGTACATACCTAGGAGTTGAATTGCTGGGTCATGTGGTAACTCTATGTTTACCTTTTTGAGGAACCACCAAACTGTTTCCACAGTCTTGCAAACACTTGTCTTGTTCCTTTCAAACCCTCCTCTCCCGCCCCATTTTAGCTATCCTAGTACGTATGGAGTGGTATCTTGAGGTTTTAACTTCATTTTCCTAATGACTAATGATGTTGAACATCTTTTTGTGGGCTTATGGACTATTAAAATATCCTCTTTGGAGAAATGTCTATTCAAGTTATTTCCTCATTTGTTGATTGGGTAGTTTGTCTTTTTGTTGTTCAACTGAAGGACTTGTTTATATAATCTGGTTATCAGACTCTTACCAGATACTTGATTTGCAAATAATTTCTTCCATTTCCTTAAAAATGTCCTTTGATGCAATGCACACAAGTTTTTATTTTGATGAAGTCCAATTTATAAAAAAAATTTTTTTTTGCTTTTGCTTTCAGTGTCATAGCTAAGAATCCATGCCATGGTCATTAATATTTACCCCAAGGTTTTCTTCTAAGAGTTCTATAGTTATAGCTCTTATATTTAGGTTGATCCATTTTGAGTAAATTGTTTTATATGTTATGAATTAGGGGTCCAAATTTGTTTGCATGTAGAAATACAGTTGTCCCAGCACATAAATTGAAGGGACTGTTCTCTCCTCACTGAACAGATTTAGGACAATGTAAAAAATCACTTGGCCACAGATGCAAGAGTTCACTTCTTGACTCTGAATTCTATTCCAGTGGCTTGTGTTTCTATTCTTATGCCAGTACCACACCCTTTCTGTTTCTGTAACTTTGTAGTAACTTTTGAAACTGGGAAGTTTGAGTCCTCCAATTCTGTTTTTCTTTTTCACAACAGTTTGGCTGCTTGGGGCCACTTGCAATTCCATATGAATTTCAGGATTATAGTTTCCATTTCTGTAAAAAGGGCTGTTGGAATTTACTAGGAATTGTGATGAACTTGTACATGACTTTGGGTAACACAGACATCTAAACAATATTAAGTCATCCTAAGGCAAGAAACAACAAATGCTGGAGAGGTTGTGGAGAAAGGGGAACACTCTTACACTGTTGGTGGGAATGTAAGTTGGTAGAGCCACTTTGGAAAACAGTGTGGAGGTTCCTCAAAAAATTAAAAATAGAGCTACCCTATAACCCAGCAATTGCACTCCTGGGTATTTACCCCAAAGACACAGATGTAGTGAAAAGAAGGGCCATATACATCCCAATGTTCATAGCAGCAATGTCCACAATAGCCAAACTATGGAAAGAGCCAACATGCCCTTCAACAGATGAATGGATAAAAAAGATGTGGTCCATATATACAATGGAATATTACTCAGCCATCAGAAAGGATGAACACCCAACTTTTACATCAACATGGATGGGACTGGAGGAGATTATGGTAAGTGAAATTAAGTCAAGCAGAGAAAGTCGATTATCACATGGTTTCACTTATTTGTGGAACATAAGGAATAGCATGGAAGACCTCAGGAGAAGGAAGGGAAAAATGAAGGGGGGGAATCGGGAGGGGGAGATGAACCATGAGAGACTATGGACTCCGAGAAACAAACTGAGAGTTTTAGAGGGGACAGGGGTGAGGGAATGGGTTAGCCCGGTGATGGGTATTAAGGAGGGCATGTATTGCATGGAGCACTGGGTGTTATACGCAAACAATGAATCATGGAACACTACATCAAAAACTAATGATGTACTGTATGGTTACTAACATAAGAAAAAAATATTAAGTTATTCTAACCATACATGTGGGATGTCTTTCCATTTATTTATGCCTCCTTTAATATCTTTCAGCAGTGTTCTCTAATTTTCACAAATTAAAGACACAAATCTTTAATCTTCTTGGTTAAATTTATTCCACAGTACTCTATTCTTTTAGCTACTGTTGTAACTGGAATTGCTTTCACATTTTCCTCTGTGGATTGTTCATTGCTGGCATATAGGAACACAACTACTTACTGTGTGTTGGTCTTGCAACCCTGGGGTCATTTGTTTTCTAATTATTGAGTTTTAAAAGTTACTGGATAAATCTGTAGTTTTTCACAGTCTGTGCCTCATCTTTTCATTTTCTTCTCAGTGTCTTTTGCAGAGCAGAAATGCTTAATTTCAATGAAGTCTAACATATCATTTATTTCATGAATTGTGCCTTTGGTACTATATGGAGGAAGTCACTTTCCTAGGTGATCTAGTTCTTCTATGTTATCCCCTAGGAGTGTTATAGTTTCATGTTTTATATTTAGACCTCTGATCCATTTTAAGTTAATTTTTGTAAAGGGTGTAATTACAGTTCTATGTCTAGATTCATTCATTCATTCATTTAGTAATGTGACTGTCCAGCACCATTTGTTGAAAAGACAATCTTTACTCCATTATATTGCCTTTGTCCCTTTGTTAAAAATGACTTATCTGTATATTCATTTATCAGTACCACATGGTCTTGATTACTGCAGATTTATGGTAAATCTTGAAGTCAGGTAGTGTCAGTCTTCCAACTGTGTTCTTTTCCTTCACTATGGTATTGGCTATTCTAGGTCTTTTGTCTCTCCACATAAACGTTAGGTTCAGTTTGATGACATCCACAAGAGGACTGGCTAGGATTTTGACTGGGAATGCATTAAATCTACAGATTAAGATGGAAGAAATGAATCTTGATGATACTGAATCTTCTTATCCATGAACATGGAATATCTCCATTTATTTAGTTCTTTGATTTCTTTTATCAGAGTTTTATAGTTTTCCCCATATAGCTCTTGTGCACATTTTATTATATTTATACCCAAGTATTTCATTTTTATGGGTACTAATATTAATAGTATTGAGTTTTAAATGTCAAATTCCACTTGTTCATGACTGTTATACAGGAGAGTGAGTGGCTTTTGTGTATTAACCTTGTACCCTGCAATCTTCCTATAATGGCTTATTTGTTCCAGTTATTTTGTCAACTTTTTTGATTCTCTATACAGACGATCATGTCATTGCTGAACAGTTTTACACCTTCTTTCAGAATCTGTATACCTCTTCTTTTGTCTTCTTGTCTTACCACATTAGCTAGGACATCCAATACAATGTTGAAAGGTAGTGGTGAAAGGAACATCTTCACCATGCTCTTAATCCTAGTGGGAAAGTGTCAAGTTTCTCACAAGTATGATGTTAGCTCATTTTCTGTCATTCTTTATCAGGTTTAGAACTTATTGACAGTTTTTATCTTGAATAGATGTTGGATGCTGTCAGACGGTTTTTTTGCACGTATTGAGATGATCATGTGATTTTTATTTTTTAGTCTATTAATGCGATACATTTTATTCACTGATTTTTTTTTTTTTTTTTAAATTTTGAGCCAGTCTTGCATACATGGGATAAAAATCCCACTAGGGCATGGTGTGTAATTCTTATTACACATTGTTGGACTCAATTTATTAATATTTTGTTGAGGATTTTTTCATCTGTGTCTATAAGGCATATTGGTCTGTAGCTCTTTTTTCATGTAATGTCTTTGTCTAGTTTTAGTAGTGTAATGCTGGTGTCACAGAATGACTTAGTAAATATTCCCTCTGCTTCTGTCTTCTCAAAGAGATTGAAGAAAATTAGTATGACTTCTTCCCCATGTTTTGTAGAATTCACCAGTGAACATATCTGGGCCTGGTGCTTTTCTGGAAGGTTATTAATTATTGATCCAATTTCTTTAATAGAATCCTTTTCAGATTATTTATTTCTTCTGTGTCAGCTTTGGCAGCTTGTGTCTTTCAAGGAACTGGTCCATTTCATCTAGGTTATCAAATTTGTGTGCACAAAGTTATTCACAGTGTTCCTTTATTAACCTTTTGATGTACATGGGATGTGTAGGGATGTCCCCTTTTTGATTTCTAATATTAGTAGTGTCTTCTCTTTTATTTTTGGTTTTATCTGTATTTTATTTTATAATAAGAGTTTAAAAAATATAGCAGAAAGTACAGCATGCAAAACAGAGCCAGTATATTCTTTGCAAAAAGATTTATTACAGAAAAGAGAAGAAAACTTTAACAAGAAACTATAGTGTCAAGAGAAATGCAAGTGTATGAAATAATATAACTATCATCAACAGGTAATCCCCTTCTTTTCATGTATCCAGGGAAGTTATTAAATTTATATAAAGTACTCACCCATATGCTTATAAATTTGAAAATCTGTTTGAAAGACATTTTTTCTGGAAAAATGAAAGTGAACCAAATTGTCTCAAAATGAATGAAAACTAAAGCATTAATACAACTACAGTATAACAAAGAATGTGTTATAGAATTTTCATATTTTAAAAAGTTTATTTCCATGAGTACAAAGAAAAGGAAAAGCTTCCCTTTATATAAGGTTAACAAAACCCAACCAAAAGAACATACAAATAATCAAGATACAAAAAATCACAGACTCATCTCAGTATAAATTTATTTATTTTTAATTTTATTATGTTATGTTAGTCACCATACAATACATCATTAGTTTTTGATGTGGTGATCCACGATCCACTGTATTCGTATAACACCCAGTGCTCCATGCAGTACGTGACCTCTTTAATACCCATTACCGGGCTAACCAATACCCCTCCCCCCTCCCCTCTAAAACCCTGTTTGTTTCTCAGAGTCCATCGTCTCTCATGGTTCATCTCTCCCTCCAATTCCCCTCCCTTCATTCTTCCCTTCCTTCTCCTAATATCCTCCATGCTATTCCTTATGTTCCACAAATAAGTGAAACCATATGATAATTGACTTTCTCTGCTTGACTTATTTCACTTAGCATAATCTCCTCCAGTCCCATCCATGTTGATGTCAAAGTTGGGTGTTCATCCTTTGCGATGGCTGAGTAATTCCATTGTATATATATATGGACCACATCTTCTTCATCCATTCATCTGTTGAGGCGCATCTTGGCTCTTTCCACAGTTTGGCTATTGTGGACATTGCTGCTATGAACATTGGGGTGCATATGGCCCTTTTTTCACTACATCTGTGTCTTTGGGGTAAATACCCAGGACTGCAATTGCTGGGTCATAGGTTAGCTTTATTTTTAAATTTTTGAGGAACCTCCACACTGTTTTCTAAAGTGGCTGTACAAACTTGCATTCCCCCCAACAGTGTAAGAGGGTTCCCCTTTCTCCACAACCACTCCAACACTTAGTGTTTCTTTCCCTGTCCATTTTTGCCATTCTAACTGGTGTAAGGTGGTATTTCAATGTGGTTTTGATTTGAATTTCCCTGATGGCTAATGATGATGAACATTTTTTCAAGTGTCTGTTAGCCATTTGTATGTCTTCTTCAGAAAAGTGTCTTTTCATATCTTCTGCCCACTTTTTGACTTATTTGTTTTTTTGGGTGTTGAGTTTGAGAAGTTCTTTAAAGATCTTGGATACCAGCCCTTTATCTGTAGTGTCATTTGCAAGTATCTTCTCCCATTCTGTGGGTTGCCTCTTTGTTTTGTTAACTGTTTCCTTTGCTGTGCAGAAGCCTTTTATCTTGATGAAGTCCCAAAAGTTCATTTTTGCTTTTGTTTCACTAGCTTTTGGAGATGTATCTTAAAAGAAGTTGCTGTGGCCGATGTCAAAGAGGTTACTGCCTATGTTCTCCTCTAGGATATTGATGGATTCCTGTCTCACATTGAGGTCTTTCATCCACTTTGAGTTTATCATTGTGAATGGTGTTAGAGAATGGTTGAGTTTCATTCTTCTGCATGTGGCTGTCCAATTTTCCCAGCACCATTTATTGAAGAGACTGTCTTTTTTCCATTGCGTGTTTTTTCCTGCTTTGTCAAAGCTTATTTGACCTTAGAGTTGAGGGTCCAAATCTAGGTTCTCTATTCTGTTCCACTGGTCTATATGTCTGTTTTTTGTGCCAGTGCCATGCTGTCTTGGTGATCACAGCTTTGTAATATAGCTTGAAATTGAGCAACGTGATGCCCCCAGCTTTGCTTTTCTTTTTCAACATGTCCTTGGTGATTCGGGGTCTTTTCTGATTCCATACAAACTTTAGGATTGTTTGTTCCAGCACTTTGAAAAATGTCATTGGGATTTTGATCGGGATGGCATTGAAGGTATAGATTGCTCTGGGTAGCATAGACATTTTAATAATGTTTATTCTTCCGATCCATGAGCATGGAATACTTTTCCATCTTTTTGTATCTTCTTCAATTTCTTTCATGAGTGTTCTGTAGTTCCTATAGATCCTTTACCTCTTTGGTTAGGTTTATTCCGAGGTATCTTATGGTTTTTGGTGCAATTGTAAGTGGAATCGTTTCTCTAATTTCTCTTTCTACAGTTGAGTTGTTAGTGTATAAGAAAGCAACTGATTTCTGTGCATTGATTTTGTATCCTGCCACATTACTGAATTGCTGTATGAGTTCTAGTAATTTGGGGGTGGAGTCTTTTGGGTTTTCCACATAAAGTATCATGTCGTCTGCGAAAAGAGAGAGTTTGACTTCTTCTTTGCTGATTTGAATACCTTTTATTTCTTTTTGTTGTCTGATTGCTGTTGCTAGGACTTCTAGTACTATGTTGAACAATAGTGGCGAGAGTGGGCAACCTTTACATGTTCCTGATCTTAAGGGAAAGGCTCTCAGCTTTTCCCCATTGAGGATGGTATTCGCTGTGGGTTTTTCAGAGATGGATTTTATGAACTTGAGGAATGTTCCCTCTATCCCTATACTCTGAAGATTTTTAATCAGGAAAGGATGTTGTATTTTGTCAAATGCTTTTTCTGCATCAATTGAGAGGACCATATGGTTCTTCTCTCTCCTCTTATTAATGTGTTCTAACACATTGATTGATTTGCGAATGTTGAACCACCCTTGCATCCTGGGGATAAATCCCACTTGGTCGTGATGGATGATCCTTCTAATGTATTGTTGGATCCTATTAGCTAGGATTTTGTTGAGGATTTTGGAATCCATATTCATCAGGGATATCGGTCTGAAATTCTTTTGGATGGGGTCTTTGCCTGGTTTGGGGATTAAGGTAATGCTGGCCTCAGAGAATGAGTTTGGAAGTTTTCCTTCTGTTTCTATTTTCTGAAACAGCCTCAGTAGAATAGGTATTATTTCTTCCCTGGATGTTTGGTAGAATTCCCCAGGGAATCCAGCAGGCCCTGCACTCTTGTTTTTTGGGAGGTTTTTGATCACTGCTTCAATCTCGTTACTGGTTATCGGCCTATTCAGGTTGTTAATTTCCTCCTGTTTCAGTCTTGGCAGCTTATAAGTTTCCAGGAACTCTTCCATTTCATCCAGATTGCTCAGTTTATTGGCATATAGTTGTTGATAATAATTTCTAATAATTGTTTCTATTTCCTTGGTGTTAGTCGTGATCTCTCCCCTTTCATTCATAATTTTATTTATTTGGGTCCTTTCTCTTTTCTTTTTATTTGTTTATTTATTTATTTGACAGAGAGAGACAAAGCAAGAGAAGGAACACAGACAGGGGCAGTGGGAGAGGGAGAAGCAGGCTTCCCGCTGAGCAGGGAGCCTGATGCGGGGCTCAATCCCAGGACCCCGGGATCACGACCCGAGCCGAAGGCAGACGCTTAATGACTGAGCCACCCAGGCGCCCCCCCTTTCTCTTTTCCTTTGGGTAAGGAAACTACTGGCCAGTAGTTTATTGATCTTATTAATTCTTTCAAAGAACCAACTTTTAGTTTCTTTGACCTGATCTACTGTGTTTCTGGTTTCTAATTCATTGATTTCTGCTCTAATTTTAATTATTTCTCTTCTAATGCATGGCTTAGGCATCGTTTGTTGCTTTTTCTCTAGTTCTTTAAGGTGCAGAGTTAGTTGGTGAATTCGGGATTTCTCTATTTTTTTGAGTGAGTCTTGGATGGCTATGTATTTCCCCCTTAGGACAGCCTTTGCAGTATCCCATAGGTTTTGGACCGATGTGTTTTCATTCTCATTGATTTCCATGAATTGTTTAAATTCTCCTTTGATTTCCTGGTGGACCCAAACATTCTTGAGCAGAGTGGTCTTTAGCTTCCAAGTGTTTGAATTTCTGCCAAATATTTTCTTGCGATTGAGTTCCAGTTTTAAAGCATTGTAGTCTGAGAATATGCAGGGAATAATCTCAATCTTTTGGTTTCGGTTGAGACCTGATTTGTGACCCAGTATGTGGTCTATTCTGGAGACAGTTCCATGTGCTCTCGAGAAGAACGAGTATTCTGTTGTTTTAGGGTGAAATGTTCTATAAATATCTATGAGGTCTACCTGGTCCAGTGTATCATTCAAAGCTCTTGTTTCCTTGTTGATTTTCTGCTTAGATTATCTGTCCATTGCTGAGAGTGGAGTATTGAGGTCTCCTACAATTAACGTATTGTTATCAATATGCCTCTTTATTTTGGTTAACAGTTGGCTTATGTAGATGCTGCTCCAATGTTAGGGGCATAGATATTTGCAACTGTTAGATCTTCTTGTTGGACAGACCCTTTAAGAATGATATGGTGTCCTTCTGTGTCTCTAATTACAGACTTTAGTTTAAAATCTAATTTGTCTGACATAAGAATTGCTACCCCAGCTTTCTTTTGAGGTCCGCTGGCATGGAAGATGGATCTCCATCCCTTCACTTTCAGTCTGGATGTATCTTTAGATTCAAAATGAGTCTCTTATAGGCAGCATATGGATGGGTCCTGTCTTTTTATCCAATCTGCAACCCTATGCCATTTTATGGGAGCATTTAGGCCATTCATGTTGAGAGTGATTATTGAAAGATATGAATTGTCATCATATTGCCTGTGAAGACATTGTTTTTATAGATTGTCCCTGTAAATTTCTGTTGTGTATCACTCTTAGGGTCTTTCTCCTTTTAGAGAACCCCCCTTAATATTTCTTGCAGGGCCGGCTTCGTGGTCACATATTCTTTCAGTTTCTGCCGGTCATGGAAGCTCTGTTTCTCTCCATCCATTCTAAATGACAGCCTTGCCAGATAAAGGATTCTTGGCTGCATGTTCTTCTCGTTTAGTACCCTGAATATGTCTTGCCAGGCCTTTCTGGCTTGCCAGGTCTCTGTGGATAGGTCTGACATTATTCTGATGTTCCTCCCTCTGTACGTAAGGAATCTCTTCCCCCTAACTGCCCTTAAGATGGTTTCCTTGGTTCTAAGATTTGCAAGTTTTACTATTACATGCTGGGGGGGTTGGCCTGTTTTCCTTGACCTTGGGAGGGGTCCTCTCTGCCTCTAGGATGCGAATGTTTGTTTTATTCCTCAGATTAGGGAAGTTCTCAGCTATGATTTGCTCAAATACATCTTCTAGTCCTCTCTCTCTCCACTCCCTCCGGGATTCCAATTATCCCGACATTGGAACACTTCATGGTGTCACTTATTTCTCTGTCTCTATTTTCATGGATTCTGAGTTGTTTTTCCCTGGCCTCCTCTTTTCCCTTTTTATCTATATATTGTCTTCCAGGTCGCTTATTCGTTCTTCTGCCTCAGTTATCCTAGCTGTTAGATTATCTAGATGGGATTGGATCTCATTGATAGCATTTTTAAGTTCTGCCAATTCAGTTTTCATTTCTGCCCTTAGAGACTCTATGTTGCCATTAATTGATTTCTCCATTCTAGCCATTGTCTTCACAATTGCTGGCCTGAATTCCATCTCTGACATCTGGTTATATCTGCATCCATTTGTAAATCTGCAGCATAAGTCATAATCTCTGCGTCTTTTCTATTTTGGAGGCCCCTCCTCCTAGTCATTCTGTTGATGGGTGTTTGAGGGAATGTATAGAGTCCAAATTATTGACCAGAACCCAAGCAAGATGCACCTGTTTTCTTGGGACCTTAGGGTTGCTGGCCTCTTGTTTTCCCAGCTGTCTTCTGCAGGAGGGGCCTGCCACGCTGTTACTCAGGCAACCCTGTTTGGGCGGAGTTGCCCAGCCCCCCTGTGGCGGGGGATGGGCTCAGCGGGAATCAGTTTTTGGGGCTTTTGTTCTCTGGCGGCTTTCCCTGGCAGCTTTCAGCATCTCTTCCACGAGTCAGAGCAGAAGAGACCGTTTCCAACCCTCTGCCTCAGAGCAGAGAGACCGCAGTCTGTTCTTCAGTGAGCTCTCCAGGCCACACTGTCTCTGTTTCTGTCCGTGCTGCTATAAACTGCAGTGGCCTGGGTTGTGCGCCCCTCCGCAGCGCCCCCAGTCCTGCCTCCAGGTTGGGGCACTTCTCTGTCCTTTGTGCTTCTAAAACCGCCAGCCGCTACCAGTTCACCCGCGTGACTCCGCCGCTCCGGGTTTCCACCGTGGGGGCTGCCCTAAAGTCCTTTCCCCGCCGCTACCGGTCTGCAAGTCTGTGCCCCATCCCCAGGGCGCGAGACTGTTGCTCACCGGAGGTGTAGGATCCCCACGGCCAGGCTCCCTCCCGCTGCCATTTATCCTCCCATATCTGCCCACGGAATCAGGGCTCCCTGCTTTGTACCTCAAAACTAACCACCTGCGATATTCTGCTTGTAGAGATCCAGATTTTCTTACATCTCAGGCTGGTTTCGTGGGTGCTTGGAGTGGTCTGGTAGATATACAGCTCAATTCCAGGGACCAGTTGAAATAGGGCCCCCTACTCCTCCGCCATCTTTCCTTCCTCTCATCTCAGTATAAATTTAACAACAAAACTTGTTAATAAAATGTTAACAATCCTAACCCACTGCTGTATTGGAATTCTATTATTATATGAGCAACTGATTACCAAAGGTTAGAACAGTTTAATACTGGAAGGCTTGTTGATATAATCACTATCAAAAATAAATGAAAGGGATCTCTTTTTTTCATAATTAGCCGGAGAAAAGACTTAACCAATTTTACTATCTTTTCAAAGAATAAGCTTTGATTTCATTGATTTTTTTCCTATTTGTTTCCTGTTTTCAATTTAATCAGTTTTGGCTCTAATTTTTATTATTTCCCTTCTTCTGTTTACTTCAGATTTAATTTTCTCTTCTCTTTCTAGTATCTAAAGTGAAAGATGATTAATTTTAGATCTTTTTCTTTCTTATATATGCATTCAATGCTAAACACTGCCTTCACTATATCCCACAAATTTTAGTAAGTTAAACTTGTTTTCATTTCTATTTAGTTCAAAATATTTAAAAATTTCTCAAGACATTTTCTTTAACTCATGTGTTATTTAGAAGTTATTTAGAAATATTTTGGAATTTTTCCAGCTCTATTTCTGGTGTTGACATCTAGTTTAATTCCACTGTGGTCTGAGAGCAGCCATTGAGTGATTCCTAATCTCTTAAATGTCTTAAGGATTTGTTAAGGTTTGTTTTATAGACCAGAATGTGTGGTCTATTTTGGTGGATGTTCCATGTGAGCTTGAGAAGAATGCATATTCTGCTGTTATATGAAGCAGTCTGTAGATTTGCCTTATATCCATGTAACTGATGATATTGTTGAGCTCATCTATGTCCTTACTAATTTTATGCCTCCTGTATTCATTTCTGAAATAGGGGTGCTGACATTTCCACCTATAATAGTAGATTCATCTGTTTTTCCTTGCAGAGCTATCAGTTTTTGCACTCACACATTTACATGTCTACGTGTTAAGTTTCGCTACGTCTTCTTGAAGAACTGATTCCTTTATTATTATGTGATGCCTTTTTATTCCTAAAAAACTTTCCTTACTCTGAATTCCACTCTGAAATTAATATAGCTCCTCCCACTTTCTTTTCGTTGGGGTTAGCATGATATATCTTTCTTCATCCATTTACTTTTAATCTATATCTGCCTCTATATTTAAAGTGGGCTTCTTGGGCACCTGGGTGGCTCAGATGGTTAAGCATCTGCCTTCAGCTCAGGTCATGATCTCCAGGTCCTGGGATAGAGCCCCACATAGGGCTCTCAGCTCAGCGGGGAGCCTGCTTCTCCTTCTCCCTCTGCCTCTCCCCTCCCTCCCTGTGCTCTCTATGTCGTTCTCTCTCTCTCAAATGAATAAAGAAAATCTTTAGAAAAACAACAAAGTGGGCTTCTTATAGACAACATACAGTTGGATATTTTTTGATCCAATCTGACACAATCTCTGTTTTATAACTGATGTACTTAGACCACTGATATTCTAAGTGACTATTGATATTTTTGGATTAATATCTACCACATTTGCTACTGTCTTCTATTTATTGCCCTTGTTCTTTATTCTTATTTTTGTCTTCTACTCCTTTTCTCTCAACACTTTAAATATTTCACCTCTACTCTCTTCTTGTTTGCATGAGTTTCTGAGAAGTCATGTGCAATCCTTGTCTTATATCCTCCTATTTTTTTTGCTTTGGCTTTCAGGATTTTTGTTTATTTTTGACTTTCTGTAATTTGAAAATGGTATCTCTACGTGTAGTTCTTTCGGCATTTATCGTACTTGGTATTCTCTGACCTTCCTGGATCTGTGGTTTGGTGTCTGATACTAATTTGGGGAAAATTCTCAGTCATTATTGTTTCAAATATTTCTTCTGTCCCTTTCTTTCTTCTCATTCTGGTATTCCCATTAGACCTATGTTATAACTTTTGTAGTTGCTCCACAGTATTTGAATATTCTCTTCTGTTTTTTTTTTTTCCACTCTTTTTCCTTTTTGCCTTTCAGTTTTGTTAGTTTCTATTTAGATATCCTCAAGCTCAGAAATTCTTTTCTCAGCTTTTCCTTTCTGGTTCTTTCTTAGAATTTCCACCTCTCTTTACATTGTTCATTTAATTCTTCCATGTTCTCTACTTTCCCATTAGAGTCCTCAGCACATCAATTAATCATAGTTTTAAACTCCCAGTCTCATAATTTCAACATCTCTGCCATATCTGAGTCTGGTTCTGATGCTTGCTCTGTCCCTTCCAACTGTGTTTTCTGTCTTTCAGTATATCTTATAATTTTTTGTCGATAGGCGGCACATGATGTGCTGGGTAAAAGGAACAGCTGTAAAGAGGCTTTTAGTAATGTGGCAGTAAGTTGTGGGGAGAGGGGAAGTGTTCTATAGTCCTAGGATTAGATATCAGTCTTTTATTGAGCTGGTGCCTCTGGACTATAAAAGTCAGACAACCTTGTTGGCTATTCTCTCCCCCTTAGTTTGGACAGGATGACTACAGCAGGTTGGGATTGGGTGTCTTCCTTCTCTCAAGTCCACTGGGCTCTGATAAAACTTAACCAACTGAGCCACCCAGGCGCCCCTGGGCTCTGATAAAACTTGAGCAAGTTCGGTTCTGGTTGAAGAGTTTCTCCTGAAGGCAGACCTTGTTAAGAGGAACAGGATACTGTGGCATATTTCAAAAGAGTTTCCCCTATTGTTAGCACAAGGGATTTTGCTCTGATATTCATTGTGAGAACCTGGTAGAGGTCCAGGAGGCAAAACTCACAAAAGCACCCCCACTGACTGGGTTCCCTGGAGATTTTATATCTCAGACCTGCCTACAATGAGCCTCTAATGATTTCTCAGTTGTAGTTCAGGTTTCCAAACACTGGCACTGATTCCTACAAAGGTTTCTGCTAAGTTGTGAGTCTCTGTATTTGCCTGTTAGTCTCTCCAAATTTAGGGGCAGCAGCTTGTTCTGTGATGTCACTTCTATAGGTATAAGAAGAGTTGTTGATTTTTCTATTTATTCAGCTTTTTACTTGTTCAAACATAGTGGCTTCCGAGCTTCTTATATGCTGGACTGTAAACTGGTAGTATTCTTTTGAATATTTTTATATAAAGGGTCATGTGTTCTGTGAACAGAGATAGTTTTACTTCTTCCTTTCCAGTTTGGATATCTTTTATTTCTTTTTCTTGTCTAATTCCTCTGGCTAGATACTCCAGTAGAATATTAAATAGCAGTGGTAAACATGGGCATCCTTGTCTCATTCCTAATGTTAGGAAGAAGTGTTTGTTCAACATTGAGTATGATGTTAACTGTGGACTTTTCATAAATATCTTTTATCATGTTGAACATGTTTCCTTCTAGTCCTAGTTTTCTGGGAGTTCTCATTTTGAAAGGATGTTGGATTTTGCGAAATGACTTGTGTGCTTCAATTAAGAAAATCATCCCCCCTCTCAGGTCCTATTAATGTCATGTATTATATCATTTTTTTACATTGAACCACCCTTATATTCCTGAAATAATCCACTGTCATGGTGCTTAATCTTTTTAATATGGTTTTGGACTTGGTTTGCCAGGATTTTGCTGGGGATTTATACATCTATATTCATTACAAATACTGGTCTGTAATTTTCTTTTCTTGTAATGTTCTTAATATGGCTTTGGTATCAGGGTAATGCTGACCTTAAAGGATGAGTTGAGAAGTACTTCCTACTCTTGTCATCTTTGAAGAAGTCTAAGAGAGATTGGTATTCATTCTTCTTTAAATGTTTGGTTTAATTCACTAGTGAAAGCATCTGGCCCTGGACTTTTCTTTGTCAGGAGTCTTCTTATTACTCATTACATCTTTTGGTTATATGTCTGTTAGATTTTTATTTTTTTCTTGAGGCATTTTAAGTAATTTGTATGCTTTTAGCTAACGGTTTGTCAATTTTATCTTTCAAAAAAATCAACTTTTGGTTTCATTCTCATTATTTTTCTATTCTCATTTTATTTAACTCTGCTCTAATCTTCCTTTCTTCTGCTAGCTTTGAGTTTCCTTTGCTCTTATTTTTCTAGTTCCATAAGATATAAAATTATGTAACTGATTTGAGACCCTTCTTCTTTTTTAAATATAGTTATTTACAGCTATAAATCTCTGAGCACTGCATCCAGTGTGGTGTTTTCATTTGATTCCTCTGTAGGTATTTTTCTAATTTCCCTTGATTTCTTCCTTGATCCACTGATTAAGGGTATCTTGTTTTATTTCCACATATTTTTTAACATTCCAGTTTTCCTTATGTTACTGATTTTTGGCTTCATTCCATTGTGGCTAGAGAAGACACTTTGTATGACTTCAATATTATTACATTTTTGAGACTAGTTTTGTAGCCTAACATCTGGCCTATCCTGGAGAATATACCATGTGCACTTGAGGAGAATGTGTGTTCTGCTGTGCTGAGTGGAAGGTCTAGTTGGTTATAGTGTTGTTCAAGACCTTTTTATCCTTACTGATCTTCTGTCTATATGTTCTATGCATTATTGGAAATGGGATACTGAATTTTCTGTTATTCAAGAATTATTTCTCCCTTCAATTCTATTGAAAAGTATTCTTAGTGGACTGAAGATTCCTACAGCCTTTTAGAATGGTCAAAATAGGTTTCAAAACCAATTCAAAATAGGTTTACAAGAAATTAAACCAAGATATTCCAGTTTTAGAAAATTTCCTCAAGAATTGATAGTATGATAATAATCACAGTCAACTTGCTGAGCCTTTACTTTCTGCCAGGCCCTGGGCAAAGCATTTTAAATGCATTAACATTGGGTAGTTCTATTACTATCTCAAATTTTTAAATGATACAAGAGATTATGAGCATTTCATCAGTCAGTAAATACATGTGATTCAAAGCTTTCAGAGCAGCAGTGTTTATTACAGAAAAAAAAAAGGCAGACTAGTGGCTAGAACGTGGCATTGAGTTAGAAAATCCATATTTAATAATAATAATAATATTTAATAATAATAATAATATTTAAACTAAAATATTTAAACTATATCACTTATGACTACATAATCCTTAACTCTTTTGGTTCTCAATTTCCTCAAATGCAAATAATCTCTAAGATTCCTTCTAGTCTGTACTTTATGATTGTTTGTACCCAAATCACCAAAAACAGTGCTGGAAACAAAACAGTCCCTGACTGAAAATTATTTGAGACAGTAATGTAATGACTTCCATAAACTAATCCTGTTCCAGAAGCATAAGTACATAGGAGAAACACCTCTACTTGGGAAAGCTGACCAAGACTGTGGCAATCACGATAAAGCAAAAAATTAAAAACAAATCAATCCCTAAAGTAAGAAATAAAATCTAGAGTTTATATTTATAGTAGAGAAACCTCATTTGCAACCACTTATATTCAAGTCAGAGAAAAAGTTCTGACCAATTCTACATTCATTCATTGATTTAACACATTTATTAAACAAGTACTAAAATCTGGCCCTGAGCCAGGTTAATACTATACCTGCATGTTTTCAATAGGTTTGGTCACAGTTTAGGCAGGGAGACATTTTGTGGATAAATACAATAAAAGCTATGCTAAAGTTATTAACAGAATTCTATAGTAGCACAGACTTCTGAGATGACATTCAACTTGATTCTTATATTTGCCAGATGAGTAAGACTAGACTATGCATGGTTATGCAAGTAGAGGGTGTAGGTGAAGGCTGGTGGACAGCACAAAGGAGACGGTTTTGCTAAGGTCAGAGCGAAGAAAAGGCAGGCATCATATTCAGATTTTAATTTAGTGTTGTAGAAATAGGATGTCAATTTAATCTCAATTCTCTCACTGTGACATACTCATTATTATCAAAGCTAAGAGTTATTGAGTGCTTTACATATATATATGCATATACTCCCTACATAAAACCAATGAGATAGGGTTTTACAGATAGGAAAATTAAAGTGGAGGTTAAATGTTTTGTCCAGCATTACATGGCTAGTAACTGATGAGGCTAGGAGGTAAAACCAAGCAGTCCAACTCTAGAGATGACACAGTATTTCCCTTGCTAAGCACTTCTGCTCAAATGTGTTGGCCCACGCCCATTATCATCTCATCCCACCTCACAGAAGTATCTGCAGAGCTATCCTTGAACCTCTCCTATGTCATTTATAAAATAGAGGGTCTGGTTAACTAACCATGCCCCCCCATCTTGTCCAGGTGTGCAGTCCTTCTCCTAAATATTTTGAACTCTTTTCCAATAGATTTCTTCTCCACCCTAAACACAACCTTCCCTTTCCTTCCAGAATGATGAGGAAGTCTACATCAGCTTTCTACTAGTAGGAATGAGAATTAAGAATACTAGGTTTGAAGGATAGCTAGTTTTTACTCCATGTCAAAGAGAGTACATAAATTAACACTCCTGTTAAGCCTAAAGAGAAGAAAATTAATTCAACTTCACAAATGTGAAATCAGACGCTACCTTTAGTCCCTCCAATTCATTTTCCAGTTGCTTAGAATAGTGCTCGCTCTGTTCACGCAGTTTCCTGTCTTTAGATGCTTCAGCAGCCACAGCTTCTGTATGAACTTCCAGCTTTAAAATAAAATTAAAAGAGCAGATGTCATGGTTGTAATTGTTTTTCCAATAAAATGCTTTTCCCCATGGGAATTTACCTTATAAGAAGATAACTCAAATGTTGAAATTCGTATTTAATAAAATAACCAAACTTAAAAAAAAAAAGGTTTTCAACAATTAAAGGAGGATATATACATTATTCCACTAATCTGAAAAAGCAGCTTTAATCACTACCCCATGGGCACTAGAAAATCTCCCTGACTACTAACCTCTTTTTTGGCTCTCTCTGTTCTGCGCAGTTCTTGCCTTAAGCTTTCAACTTTTTGCATCACCAGGTCCACCTCTTCTTCCTTATCTCGGACATGGCGAGCAAGTTTCTGTTTTTGGGTGTGCAATTCTGTTAGCCGCTCATTGATCTCCATGAATTCCTGCATGGCCAGTTTCCTCTGACAGTGTGCGTCTTTCAGCTCTTTGGACTGGTTTTTTAATCGCTCACTAGCCTGGACTAGTTCCTACAGTTTTGTAAAAAGAATAAAGTTACCAATTCTGCAAACTAGGGACCAATTTTGGCCATCAAAGTAGCTATCATGAAGTCAAGAAGAGCCAAAATTACTCATCTGAGGACAAAATTAAAAGAAGGCAACTACTTCTGAACAGATATTAATAGCAGGGTTCTCTGTTATTAGTCTCTATTCCTGATGCTAACATGCTAACTGTGATGAACAGCTGATTTAATCTGCCAGTACCTTAGATTCTACAAGTAAATAAAGAGTACAGGAACACCACATATGATGGCCAAAATAAAGGGCATGTGCTATGGTGAGCGCTGTGAACTGTGTAGGACTGTTGAATCACAGACCTGTACCTCTGCAACAAATAATACATTATATGTTAAAAAAAAAAAAAAAGAAGATAGCAGGAGGGGAAAAATGAAGGGGGGGAAATCGGAGGGGGAGATGAACCATGAGAGACTATGGACTCTGAGAAACAAACTGAGGGTTCTAGAGGGGAAGTGGGTGGGGGATGGGTCAGCCTAGTGATGGGTATTATAGAGGGCACGTATTGAATGGAGCACTGGGTGTTATTTGCAAACAATGAATCATGGAACACTACATCAAAAACTAATGATGTAATGTATGGTGATTAACATACCATAATAAAACAATAAAAAAAATAAAGATTTGTGAAATGGAATGGATATTTGTGAGATTTTTAAAAATTATACTGAATCATTACAAGTGATAAAAAAAACAAGGAATGCTCTTATGTGGAGACTAAGCCTTAGGCCAGAAGCAAGAAGAGAAAGCTAAATAAACTCCCGGATCAAAGTGTGAAACTTAGAGGGAGTTAAAGCACTCAAGTCTGCTTTCTGGCAAAAGGAAATGCAAACCATTTTTGAGTAAAGAGCCTCAATGAAATGTAGGATTTTTATGAGCACGGTAATATGAGCTCACTACCACAGATTCCCAAACACCCAAAGAACAAACAACCATAAGGAAAGAACAGAAACAATAAAAACAAACTCCAATGGTATCTGGACATTAGAATTATAAAATATTAACATAAAATTTGTATGTATGAAACGTGAGGAAGTAAAAAGAAATCAATTTAATGGGAAAATGACAAAAGACTATTAAAAATGACCAGCCAGATTTATAAAACAACTGTGTAGAACATTTAGAAATGTAAAAATATAAGTGTTAAAATTAAAGACCTGAATTCATCAATGCAGTAAGCTCCACATTTATGAATCAAGAAAAAATGTTAAAGCTCAAATCCAGAAACTTTTAAAAAATAAAATTGTGTAGCACCAAATAAAAATAAATGTCCTTAAAAGAAATCAGTGAAAAAAGACAAATCACTTATTTTCCACCCTCAAAAACAAAAACAAAAAAAGATAGACTAAGAAGTAACAACAGAAACGGGGGAAATGTTTCTAATGAGATATGAAAGTAATTAAAATTGTATACCCAGAAAAATTCCTTTTCAACTAGGAGGCTAAATAATTAGATTCATATAAACAAAAACTGACAGAGCTTATCACAATCAGATCTCCACTAAATAAGAACCTCTGAAGATTTACTTCAGGAAAAAGAAAAATAATTTTAAAAGCAAAGTATAATGACAGAGAAATGGAGGACTAGGAAACTAGTAAACATAAATGTGAATGTTAAACAAACAAGTGAATGAGACTGCATTATAAAAAATGTTTCATCTGGACAGTAAACAAAAAGGATATAAGTAAAACATTAGTAAAAAATACCACCAATGTTGGGAAGACATAACAGAGTTAAAGATTTGGGAGGTATGGTTTCAGATATTAAATTCAGACTTTGTTAACTATGCATGATAAAACTCAAGAGCAGTTACTAGAAACTGTTAAAACAAGTAGTGAGTAAAGTGGGAAGAAAAACAAAAAAACCCCACTTCAATTAAAATACAAGAAAAAATTTTGCAAGATGAAAAAATGCTGGAGATTCATTGCACAACAATGTGAATGTACTTTACACTATTGAACTGTACATTTTAAAAATGGTTAGGAAATATTTTATATTATATGTATTTTACCACAATATTAAAAAGGCAAGAAAGGAAACAAAGATAGGCACAGAAAAAGCATGACAAACACAAAGCAGAAAGTAACTTGGTAGAAACATGTCTATACACATTAGTACTCAAAATTAATATAAAAGGGCCAAATTTGTTATACCAAATTAAAAAAATAACATCTAGACGTTAATAGAAAAAGCATTATTATTAAGGATAGAGAATGTCCTACACAATGATAAAATTCAACACTAGAAAGAAATGCTATTCTAAACTTTTATGCATTCCACAAGACAGACTCAAAATAAATTATGAAGAAATTGCCAAGAACATCATAGAAAAATTGGTAAACACATGACCATAATGAGAAATTTCAATTTGACAATCATTAATAGATAAAACAAACAGTTAAAAAATAGTGAATATAGAGAAGATCATCAAGCTTCATATGTAGAAGCTTGCACCCAATTCTTCTCAAGCACATAGTGAACATTTAAAAATTGTTGGTGCCTGGCTGGTTCAGTTGGTAGAGTGTGTGACTCCTGATCTCAGGGTTGTAAGTTCAAGTCCCACGCTGGGTGTAGAGATTACTTAAAAATGAAATCTTAAAAAAATAATAATAAAAATAAGTAAAAAATAAAAAATGTTAACAGTCTGTCTAGGCTATGAAACAAGTCTCAGCAAATTTCAAAGAACAGATATTAAAGATCAAGTTCTTTAAAATCATCACTATTAAAATAGAAATCAAAGGTAAAAAAGGCTAAATTCCATAATAACTCACTGGTCAAGGAGAAAAGTCATAAAGAATGTTAAAATATTTAGAACTAAAAACAAAGTGAAAATAACAAAAAACAATAAAAATGTTTAGTAGATATATTAAAACTCGAGGATGCAGTAAAAGGTTTACTTAAGGGGAGATTTATAGCTTGAAATACTTGCATTGAAACTTAAAAAACGGTTTAAATTCAATGAAATTCCACATAAAAAGAGATAGAACCTATTAATGCTTCTGCCAACATGAGAAGATAATAAAAATCAGGACATAAACTAAAAAAGAGAAATGTTGGGATAATAAACATCAACAAAGGCAAAAGATGGTTCTTTGAGAGAATAAAACAGGCAAACATCAGGTGAGATCAAACAAGGAGAGAATAATAAATGCAAAAAGAAATAATATTAAGAAACGAAAAAGGTTATAACTACAAATCTGGAAGAAATCAAAAAAGCTAATGAAAATATAATGAAAACTTTATGACAATAAATTTGTTAGCTTCTGAAATGAACGAATTCCTACAAAAATACAATTTATCAAAACTGTTTCACAAAGAAATAGAATGCCTAAATAGCCCTATAATAATTAAAGTACCTAAATCAATAGTCAACAAACTTTCCCCATCCCCTCAGTGAGAATTTCCAAACTCAGATGGTTTCACAAGTGATTCTTCCAGGGTTTCAAGGAATAAACATTCCTCTTATACAAACTTTTACAAAGAGAAAAAGAGGCAATGCTACCCAACTCTTTCTATAAGACCTGTATAACCTTGATATCACAAAAACACCAGAATAGAAAAAAAATCACAAGCCAATCATACTGATGAAAACAAAAAATCCAACAACAAAAAAAGACATTAGCAAATCAACTCCAGTGACACAGATAAGCATTAACTCTGGATAGACTCCTTGTGTTGAAATTCCAGATCCACCACTTTCTAGCTCTATGAACTTGAACAAGTGTATTTGACCTCTCTGTGCTTGGTCTCACCATTTATAAAATGAGAACAATCATAATCATCATCATAATAATACCTAAATCACAAGGCTCTTATAAAGATTAAATGATCTGATATATGCAAAGCACTCCAATTACAGTGCTATTACATAAGTGTTATATATACTGGCATATTATTATTTAGGAGATAATACCCATGCAATTTAGGTTTAACCCAGAAATGCAAAAACGGTTTAACATTAGAAAAAGTGTCAATGTAATTTACCAAACCAAGTTATTAAAGAACAATCATTTAATTACATCAATAGATATTAACAAATTCCTAGAAATTGGTTGCGATAGTGTACAGAAAAGCACATTTAAGAAGTCCAATACCCATTCTTGATAAAAATGATTACAAAATAGGAATAGAAGATAACTTTCTTAACCTGATAAAAAGTATTACCAAAAACTCACAGAAAACATTATTAGTGGTGAAACAGTAAAGGCATTTTCTTTGAAATCAGGAATAAGACAGGGAAGCCTGCTATCACGAGTTCTATTCAACACTGTAATGTGGGTTCTAGCTAATACAGTGAGACAAGGAAAGAAAGAAAGGTCATAAAAACCAAAAGAAGAAACAAAACTGTCATTATTTGCAGAGAACCATAAAGAATCTCAAATATATTAGTACAATTAATAAAAATTTAGCAATGTTACTGGAATGAAATTAGTAAGAAAATATAATTTTAAAGATACCATTTAAAATATGAAAAAATAGAATAAATTTAAAGGCAAATAAGACATGCATAAAATTACATGAAAAAACATTTTAAAGATGTTAAAGATATGGAGAGAGGGCGCCTGGGTGGCTCAGTTGGTTAAGTGACTGCCTTCGGCTCAGGTCATGATCCTGGAGTCCCAGGATCGAGTCCCACATCGGGCTCCCTGCTCAGCAGGGAGTCTGCTTCTCCCTCTCACCCTCTTCCCTCTCGTGCTCTCTATCTCTCATTCTCTCTCAAATAAATAAATAAAATCTTTAAAAAAAAAAGATATGGAGAGATACACCATGTTTGTGGATAGAAAGACTGTGGGGCTCTAGATAAAATATTTTTATGTTTTTCTACAGATAGGCCTTTGTAAACAAATTTTACTGAAACTTGGGACCTGGGCTAAAAAGCAAGCCTTGTAATTTCTGACTAATTTAGTGTGAGAAACTCCAAAGAGATTTAGCTCCTGGATGTATGTGCTTATACTTCAACAGGAGTGGGGAGAGAGAGAGGAGCCTGGATCAGGGAGCGATCCTCTTTATAGAGCCTGAGACTCTGGGCTTATCTTTCCACTGAAGTGATTTATTTATATTTCAAAGAGTCCTAGATCCTTCTCTTTACACTTCCAAGGAGACTCTCAGAAGGGTAGGTGGAGATGAGGGGGGAAGTAGGAAGCATCCACCACTCTCCTTTATATAAACACCCTGACTCACTTTTTTGGGGTTCCTCACATTCACAACATAGACTCCATATATGTAGGGTTTTGTCTATCCAGCTCTCATTGCATTGCTACCAGAGGTAAGAATTAGCACACAGAGGAGGGATGTGGTTATTTCTGCTCTACGTACATCACAATACTACGTTCTGCTCTTGAAATCTGTGTGTGCATTTGGAATAATATTAATAAACACAGATAGTAAGAACTTAAGTAAGAACTTAGTAAGATAGTAAGAACTTAAAGACTCAATACTGTAATGATGTCAATTCTCCTCAAATTACTCTACAGATTTAATGCAATTTTAATCAAAATCTCATCACAGTTTTTAAGGAATGAGATGCAGACTCATTCATAAATGGAAATGTAATACATGACAGAGGTTAACTTGCACATCACTGTGGAAAAGAGGGGCTATTTAGTAAATGAACAACTGGTTAGATACACAGGAAAAACTGAAATTGGATCCTTATCTCACATGATATGAAAAAATAAATTTCTGGTGTATTAAAAATTTAAAGATGAAAGAACAAACTTTAAAACTTCAAAATAAAAACAGAACACTTTAAAAAAAAACAGAATTTTTAACCTCAGATTTCTTACACAAGCCAGCAAAACTTTAAAAAGAAAGACTGAAAGACTTGACTACACTAAAACTAAGAACTTCCATAAAGAAAGTGAAAAAACAAGCCACTAACTGGGAGATATCTGTAACACACAACCGACAAGATTAATATAGAAATTTTCAAGAATTCTTAACCAACCAGTAAGAAAAAGACAAACATCTCAACAGAAAAATATACAAAGGATACTGAGAGGCATTTCACAAAAGAAGAAATATAAATGATAAATGAGCATACGTAAGATACTCAACCTCATTAGTAATTAGAGAAGTTAAGACCTTATTAACAAAACACAATTCTAGAACTAAAATATCAATTTCAACTAGGTTGGCCAAAATAATATAGCTAGTAATACGAAGTATTGTTGAATAAATACTACGTGGTGGGAGTGAAAGTATAAATAGGTATAATCAGCAGAAAATGATTTGGCATTATCATAAAAAATAGACTATCTTCATTACTTATGACCCAATTATTCTACTCGTGTTTGTATATGCAAGTGTGTGCATATCAGCATATACATTCAAGAATGTTCATTTACAGTAGTTGCCAAGTATAAGCAACCTTAATGTCTATACACAAAAAATGGAATAAGTAACTTCCGGAGCATTCACGTAATGGTATACTATACGCAACTAAATGAATGCTTTATAGCTATATAGATGAATCTTAGAAATATAATGAGTGAAAAAAACAAACTGCAAAAAATTGCATATACCATTTTATAAGGCTTGGAAAAAAGCAACACATATATATATATTTTTAATTTCCTATGGCATTAAAAATTCTTTAGCCACCAAGCCACACTATTCCATCATATGAATTGGTTGGGCATTTCAGTTTTTTCTAATATTTTTCTTTTATAAATGTGGTGAGAAATTTCTTGGTGAGCAAATCTTTGTTTGAACAACTGGTTATCTTCTTAAATTTTGACAAATGGAGTTCACTATATCAAGTATTTCAGTATTTTAAGGCTTTGGATACTTATTGCAAATTAGTTTTCCAAAAATAATATATCAAATTATAATCTCATCTTCAGTATTTGGCACTGGCATTTGTATTTATTTTTATTGAGTATAATTAACATACAATGTTACAGTAGTTTCAGGTGTAAACATAGTAATTCGACAATTCTATCCATTACTCAGTGCTCACCATGAGAAATGTAGCTACCATCTGTCACCACATACATTTATTTTATTATATATGATATATTGTTTAGAGATATACTAATATGTAATAAAAATTTTTTCAATAAGGAAATGATTGACATAAAATTTAGAACAGTGATTACCATTTTCAGGGAAGTAGGGAGAAAGGGATTAAAAAAAAAAAAAAAGACTGGCCAGGGCTATGCCACAAAATTGGTGATGTTCTATTTCTTAAGTTAGATGGTAGGTTCAGAGGTGTGCATTATATTATTTGCATCAAAACTTATATAATGTTATATTTATTCTTTTAAATGTATCAAATGAAAAATATCTTAAAAGGAGTATCTGCTGCCTGTAGGATATTAAGCAAATCACTTAAAATTTTTTATCAATATAATGCTTCCTTATAGCACTACCTTCTCAAAATATACTAAAAGGATTTTTAATATTAAAACTTATTAAAATTGCCAAAATATATGTTACTATAATATAATCTAGATATCAGATTCTCATCCTTTTTATGTTTACTAAGTTTGGCTGAATAATCCTACATTTAATAAATAATTACCAATATTACTATAATATTACTAAAAAAATAGAACATGTTATAAATTTGAATTATTAGATTGGCCATGAATTTAAATGGGTCTGTACACCACATTGCTTGTAATTGCATTAAGAAAAAAGTAAAAATATACTAATCTAATTCAATTTAACCCTTATATAGTTTTTCTGTTAGTCTTTCTGATTAGCTTCCTCAGCAAAAGGTTATTTGTTCTATTTTTAATTGCCTCCATTTCTTTACTGGCAGCAAGACTTTAAAATCTTCCCCCAAAGGAAATTCATTACATTATCAATTATATACTATATCATTGAATACAATTTATACTATGCCATAAGCCACTCATTTCTTTATTGTGTTGGCTAGTATTAATTCCAACATTTTTTTACTTGTTTATGAAAGGCAAAGTACATACACCGAGTGGTTTAAAGTATTCTTCTCTGGTGCTTGAATATTATTTGCCCTACTGGATGTGTTAGAGTGTCTTTGCTATTAATAAATTTTGTTGATATTCACAAACACTGTTTGAGTGTTACAAAAAGTTCTTATGAAAATAACTTTAGCTTGTTCATCCATGCTTTAAAAGATAAACTGACATTTTAAAAAATAATTAAAACACTAAAAAAATTTTTTTATTATAATCTTTTAAGAATGTTCATATCAGCAAATCACAATGAAAATATGTCATTTTTAATTTTTCCCTAGATACTAAATATGACTATTTGCTTATTCTTTTTCATATTTTTCAATAACATTTACTTTTAATCAAGTCCTTTGGTTATTAACTTTTCAAAAGAACAAATGATTCTGAACTTTAAAATCTTGAGAATATAAAAATTTCTTCATTACTAGCTATTAATCAAATGACATACACCAAAATAATTCTTAAATTTTTAAACCAACATTTTACAGACAAAATATACATTAGGTTATTGTAATTCACTAGGAAAGCTTCAGTATACAAATCAAACAAGGTGAAAAATCCAAAAGCAGCTTTAAAAATCTATCCATATATTTTTACCTTGTTTAATTCTTCCCTTTCTTGTTGTAGTGTTTTGATTTGTTTTTCATAAGCCTTGATTTGTCGAAAAGCATCATCTAGCTCTCTCCTCACAGAGTTGGCTTCCTCAAGTTGTTGTTCTAAGTGACTTGATTCTAAAAAGAGAAAACACTGGTTATTTTATTATTTGTATAAAAACAAATCTTTGAAACCAAGGTTTTACACAACCAAATTAAAAAAAAAATATTTTGTATTTGGTTTTAGGCTTATAGACACCCCATACCCCTATGACTCATGACTCATAACAATTAAATGCTTAGCAAGTTCACTCTAGAGACAGTGCATAGCTAATGCCAGTGTGGAGATGTGCAAAACTTGTATACAAAAATGCCTCACATTTCCATGGCTCAGATGGCTAAGCGACTGCCTTCGGCTCAGGTCATGATCCTGGAATTCTGGGATCGAGGCCTGCATCAGGCTCCCTGCTCAGCAGGGAGTCTGCTTCTCCCTCTGACCCTCCCCCCTCTCATGATCTCTCTCTCTCAGTCTCTCTCTCTCAAATAAATAAATAAAACCTTAAAAAAAAAGATAGAAGACAAAGTTGGGGAAGGAGTTCAACTGATTTCTTTAAAAAAAAAACAAAAAACAAAAAAAATTTCCATTAGAAAAAGAACACCATACTTCCAAAAAAGTACCTTCAGAACCAATTAAAAGCTTAAAACTAATAAAAACAAAACCAACAAAACTGACAGAACAGTGTTTCTCTACGGATGGTTATTAGCATTCATGTGCTGATGCTAGTCAAATTATTATAAGATGGCTGTACTTCTAGTGGGTGCAGACTCCCAGCCCAGTTTCACTAGTGGTCATTTGAAGAACAAACTGATTTTTTTTAATTAACATATAATATATTATTTGTTTCATGGGTACAGGTCTGTGATTCATCAGTCTTACACAATTCATAGCACTCACCATAGCACATACCCTCCCCAATGTCCATCACCCAGCCACCCCAGTCCTCCCACCCCCCTCCACTCCAGCAACCCTCTGCTTGTCTCCTGAGATTAAGAGTCTCTTGTGGTTTGTCTCCCTCTCTGGTTTCATCTTGTTTCATTTTTCCCTCCCTTCCCCTATGATCCTCTGTCTTGTTTCTCAAATTCCTCATATCAGTGAGATCATATGTTAATTGTCTTTCTCTGATTGACTTATTCCGCTTAGCATAATACCCTCTAGTTCCATCCAGGTATTCATTTTTTTGATAGTTGCATAATATTCCACTGTATATATATATATATATATATATATATATATATATATATATATATATACCACTTCTTCTTTATCCATTCATCTCTTGATGGCCTTCTAGGCTCTTTCCATAGTTTGGCTATCATGGACATTGCTGCTATAAACATTGGGGTGCACGTGCCCTTTGGATCCCTACATTTGTATCTTTGGGGTAAATGTCCAGTAGTGCAATTGCTGGATCGTACGGTATCTCTATCTTCAACTTTTTGAGGAACCTCCATACTATTTTCCAGAGTGGATACACTAGCTTGCATTCCCACCAACAGTGTGGGAGGGTTCCCCTTTCTCTGCCTCCTCGCCAACATCTGTTGTTTCCTGACTTGTTAATCTTAGCCATTCTGACTGGTGTGAGGTGGTATCTCATTGAGGTTTTGATTTGGATTTCCCTGATGCCGAGCAATGTTGAGCACTTTTTCATGTGTCTGTTGGCTATTTGGATGTCTTCTTTGGAAAAATGACTGTTCATGTCTCCTGCCCATTTCTTGATTGGATCATTTGTTCTTTGGGTGTTGAGTCTGATAAGTTCTTTATAGATTTTGGATACTAGCCCTTTATCTGTCATTTGCAAATATCTTCTCCCATTCTGTCGGTTGTCTTTTGGTTTTGTTGACTGTTTCCTTTGCTGTGCAAAAGATGTTTATCTTGATGAAGTCCCAATAGTTAATTTTTGTCCTTGCTTCCCTTGCCTTTGGCAAAGTTTCTAGGAAGAAGTTGCTGTTGCTGAGGTCAAAGAGGTTGCTGCTGTGTTCTCCTCAAGGATTTTGATGGACTCCTGTCTCACACTGAGGTCTTTCAACAATTTTGAGTCTGTTTTTGTGTGTGGTGTAAAGAAATGGTCCAGTTTCATTTTTTTGCATGTGGCTGTCCAATTTTCCCAACTCCATTTGTTGAAGAGACTGTCTTTCTTCCATTGGATGTTCTTTCCTGCTTTGTCAAAGATTAGTTGACCATAGAGTTGAGGGTCCATGTCTGGGCTCTCTACTCTGTTCCATTGATCTATGTGTCTGTTTTTGTGCCAGTACCATACTGTCTTGATGATGACAGCTTTGTAATAGATCTTGAAGTCTGGAATTGTGATGCCACCAGCTTTACTTTTCTTTTTCAACATTCCTCTGGCTATTCGGGGTCTTTTCTGGTTCCATACAAATTTTAGGATTATTTGTTCCAGTTCCTTGAAAAAAAGTTGATGGTATTTTGATAGGGATTGCATTAAATCAAACTCTGATTTCTGAAAGCAAATATTTGAAAACCTCTGATCTAGAAGAGGAGACTGAGGCCTAGGGAGCTGAATATCTAGCCTGAGGTCACATTGCTAAATGGGTATCAGAGCAAAGATGACAGCTCAGAACTCCTGCATCAGCCTCTCCAACAGGGAAAGTAATGTTATCAAATAATACTTAACATTTATCACTTCAGAAGAGTTGTTAGGAAACAAAATTACTAATTTTAATACATGCTTAAATAAAATTTTATAAATTGATATAAAATATTCCTGGCATCAAAAGTAAATTAGCAAATTAAAGAACTGAAGCCCATAAAAACAGAGAAATCTAAACACATTCATTGTGAATTTCTGTCCTAGATATTTTCTATTCTTTACAACTTGTTACTCTGAATGTCATCTCCCGACAAGGAGGATTAGCATCCTCTGGGAGCTCATCAGAAATGCAGAATCCCGGGCCCCACCCCAGATTTAATGAATCAGATCTATATTTGAACAAGATCCCCAGGTCTTGCAAATTCAAGTGTGGAAACAGGTGCATAAAGTATTGCACATTGAGTTGAATGCTTTCAATAAATGAAGTAGTGTTTATAATACACTAGTCCTATTAAAAAGAGAATTTCATGTGTATAGTAAGTCCTATGGTCAAAAAGGCACTAAAATACATTAGTGTATCATATACTAACTGGTGCTAGATTCCCTAAATAAAATAATTTACTGATATTCAGTGCCCTAACTCATAGATTTATTAAGAGCTTGTTTATCTTAGGTATTTTGAAAGTCTGGATACATTTATGGATACCATAGTTTTTTAACAATATTCAAAAATATCTGCAAAGTTGCATTTAATTAGTTTTCATTTTGTCTAATAGTATAATTTTAATAGTCTTTATAAATATTTCACTTGAAGAATGTTTCACTAAAAGATTATAGGATGTTTAATCTTAAAGATCACAGGACATGTAGTCATATTCAGAAAATTATATTTTATCATTTTCTTAAATTTCAGCATTGCATGTAGGAACTTTTCTGTTTATACTAATTTCTTTGAAACCTTTTTAAGTGATATTTTTCTGTTACTTTAAGTTTTAAACATTTTTAAGATTTTAAGATTTTAAGATTATTACTAATAATTTAGAGTCAAAATTGAGTATGTGACACGGCTAACTTCAATTCCATTTTATGGCTAAGGCATGTCCGTCTGAAGCAGTCATATGGCCCGTTTCATAATCCCTTCTGAGAATGTCCACCTCCTTTCCTGCACTCTGAAGAGCTCTTCCCTAGCATGTTAAAGTTTTTTGCAAATTACTGAGTCATTCAGTTATCTCGACTGCTTTTTGTTAGAAACAAAAATGAAATCAGTGTTTCATAAAATGTCTGCATCACATAAAGTTTACGGCAAAATGACTCCGTGGGATGGGTTTGACAGCCATCATGGATGGTTTATTGTCTTCTTCCAGTTTAGGTTAAATTCAAATTTTATCCCAGCCATTTCGCTTTGGCTGCTTTGCAATGAAGTTGTTAGGTATATATATGAATTTTATGTCACATTTTCATGTTTCTCATAGACCAACTGGAGAAGACAAAATCGATTATTTATAAAATCTTCCCATATGAAGAGAAGTATTACACTTGCATTTGATATACACAGAATTTTGCATTCCCCAAAGATAAAAACCTCAAATCAAGAAAAATCCAGAATGCACTGAATTTTGGCCAACCACTCTAAAATGGCTAAGGTGTAGGAGTGTTTACTTTCACTACAGCAAACAGTGAATTGAATCAAAACTTTGAAAGAAATCCTCAAAGATGGGGCACCTGGGTGGCTCAGTCGGTTAAGCATCTGCCTTCTGGCTCAGGTCATGATCCCAGGGTCCTGGGATCGAGCCCCGCATCAGGCTCCCCGCTGAGCAGGGAGTCTGCTTGTGCTCTCTCTCCGTCAAATAAATAAATAATCTTAAAAAAGAGAAATCCTTAGAGACTATCAAAAAATATCTCATGAACCATGATAAGCCATACCATTTAGGTGGAGTAATTAAAAACCAGTTTTCGTGAATAAACACAGCTAGCAAAGTGGGTTAGCTCATCCCAACTAAATGTTTCTTAGCTCACTGTTGCTAGTACAATTGTCAAATTCAATCTCTTAGTAATGAGGATTTAATAAGGGATTAACACACAGTAAATAAGTTTTCTTTGCACTGTGTCACATATGAGAGAAATATAAAATAGAGTCTCTGTCTGAAGGAGAATGACCAAGTCAGGAAGACAAGTGTAACACTCTTCATAAATAAAGCAGAAAATCAAATTGCCCGCACTCCACTCTGAGTGATTCCCATTCCCAACTCTGGGAATCACTCAGAGTGGAGCGTGGGCAAACCACACGGGGCAAGGGCGGCACTCAGGGGTAGAACCATCAGAGCATCTCACCCCAATCCACAGCTTCTCCCTACATTCTTACTCTTAAAATAATCCAGAACTCTTCTGAGATGTGAAGAGATCTGACTTAAAATCATGACAGGGGAAAACAGGTTCCCCTATTTTCACTTCTCTCCCTCCATTCACTATCTTTTATACTTTACTTACATGATATAGTGTGTGTGGGAGACAGATGGACAGTGAAAGAGAGAGAGGGAAAGAGAGGTAGTTTAGTGCTGAAGAGAGAGAACATGGAGGCACAAACCACCCATCTCAAGGCAACAAAGGAAAGGGGGTTATGAAGCACATTATAAGTTACAATAATTATATTATTTAGGAAGAAACCATTCCTTTATTTTCTCATGGAAAAATAATAAAATAAGAGGATGAATTTTTATTTTTATCTGCAGATGGTCAACAAGTATGTATTGAGTGTCTGTTAGAGGACACAAGGAAACTGTCTTACCCTCCTGGGAGTTTAGAGCATGATGAGGAAAGCAGATTTTAAAAAGTAATTTTAAGTAGCCACAAACTTAATAAGTGTTCCAGGAGTTTAAATATATTATAAAACACTGCCATGGGAAAAAAAGATAGAAAGACACTGATGATGCATATTTGTTCACATAAACATCATGCTTAAGAAGTAGCAGAGTAGGGCGGAGCAAGATGGCGGAGGAGTAGGAGACTTGGATTTTGTCTGGTCTCAGGAATTCAGCTGGATAGGGATCAAACTATTCTGAACACCTGTGAACTCATAGGAGATTGAAGAAAAGAATAGCAACAACTCTCTGAACAGAAAAGCAACCACTTTCTGGAAGGTAGGACGTGCAGAGTAGTGAATCCGAGGCGATATTCAGGAAGATAGATGGTGGGGGAGGGCGCCTCCATTGGGCGCTTCTGGCAAGTGATAGAGCCCTGGAGCACAAAATCGGAACTTTTAGAAGTCGGATCAGCTGAGGGACGTCACCCCAGTGGCTAAGCGGGGGATGGAGTCCTCGCAGGACAGTGTGGTCTCAGGACCCTTGGGGTCACAGAAAGACCAGGGGTGCCTGAGTGCAGCAGAGCTCCCAGGTATCGGAGTGGGGAAGCTGGCTGCAGAGACGGAGCCGAGGAGCAAGCTCTCAGCTTGGGGTTGCCATAAACTGTAATCGGTGACAGTCGGGCCACTGCTCCTCCAGCAGGGACCCAACAAGTGGCAGAGCCAGGGAGACTCCCCTCCCTCCCCCGGGAGGAGCGGCGCGGGAGCGCACTGCAGGGATCTGCTGCGTTTGGAGACTCCACATGGGGTCGGGTGCCAGAGACAGAAATGCTCGGTCAGAGGCTGGGTGAGCACAGAGTGCGGCCGGAGACCGGGGAGACGGGAGGGACCGACTGCTTTTCTCTGGGGGTGCACTGAAGAGCGGGGCCCCAAGTTCTCGGCTCCTCCCTGGCGGAGATTGGGAGGCCACCATTTTCACTCTCGTCCTCCAAAGCTGTACGGAAAGCTTGCAGGGAACAAAAGCTCTCGAGACCAAACCCGAGCTGATTATTTAGCCGGGATCTGGCAAGGGCAGGGCAATTCCGCCTCTGGCAAAGACATTTGGGAACCACGGCAAGAGGCCCCTCCCCCAGCATATCAGCACGAACAGCCAGCCAAGACCAAGTTTACCGATCAATGAGAACGGGAGAACTCCAGTGCTAGGGGAATACTGCACATAGAATTCATGACTTTTTTTACCATGATTCATTAGTCTTTCAAAGTTAATTTTTTTTTGAATTTTTCTTTTTCCCTTTTCCGACCAACATCTCATCAATCCCTTTTTCTATTTTTTATTTTTATTTTTTTTTAAAGATTTTATTTATTTATTTGAGAGAGAGAGAATGAGAGATAAAGAGCACGACAGGGAAGAGGGTCAGAGGGAGAAGCAGACTCCCCGCTGAGCAGGGAGCCCGATGTGGGACTGGATCCTGGGACTCCAGGATCATGACCTGAGCCGAACGCAGTTGCTTAACCAACTGAGTGAGCCATCCAGGCGCCCTCATCACTCCCTTTAAAAAAAAATTTATTTTTCATTTTTAGACTCATATTCTATCCCTTCATAGTAGTTAACCTTTATTTTTGGCATATATATATATAAGTTGTTCTCTCATTAAAATTTTGAGATACAGTTTCTTCTAACATATCAAAATATACACTATATCTCTAGTGTATGGCTTTTTTCCAGTCTCCTGCCTGATCACATTCTCTCCCCTTTTTTTTTCTTTCTTTCCTTTTTTTAAAATCCTCTTCATTATTTTTTCAAACACCTTCTGATCAATTCTTTTAAAATGTTTTATAATTTTCATTTTTACAGCCATATTCCATCCCTTCATCGTATCAACCCTTATTCTGTACATATATGTCTTTCTTTCTTTAAAATTTAGGAGGCACTTTCTTCTCACAGACCAAAATACACCCAAAATCTAGTGTGTGACACTGGTCTATGCACCAGCCTGATCATATCTGATCATATTCTGTTTTTTTTTTGTTTTGTTCTGTTTTTGTTTGTTTTTATCTTTTTCTTTTTCTTTTTTCGCTTTCTTTTTTCTTTCTTTCCCTTTCTTTTCCCCTGGTTTCAGGTCTTTCTGATTTGCTTAGAGTATATTTTCTGAGGACATTGCTAACCTGTTAGCATTTTGTTCTCTCATTCATCTATTCTCCTCTGGACAAAATGACAAGACGAAAAAAATCACCTCAGCAAAAAGAACAAGAGGTAGTACCTCTTGAGTCTGCCAGGGACCTACTCATACGGACATTAGTGTGATGTTGGACTTAGAGTTCAGAATGATGATTTTAAAGATACTAGCTGGGCTTGAAAAAAGCATGGAACTTATTAGAGAAACCCTTTCTGGAGAAATAAAAGAACTAAAATCTAACCAAGTCGAAATCAAAAAGGCTATTAATGAGGTACAATAAAAAATGTGGGCACTAACTGCTAGGATAAATGAGGCAGAAGAGAGAATCAGCAATATAGAACACCAAATATTGGAAAATAAAGAAGCTGAGAAAAAGAGAGATAAACAACTACTGGATCACGAGGGCAGGATTCGAGAGATAAGTGATACCCTAAGACGAAACAACATTGGAATAATTGGGATCCCAGAAGAAGAAGAAAGAGAGAGAGGGGCAGAAGGTATATTGGAGCAAATTATAGCAGAGAACTTCCCTAATGTGGGGAAGGAAAAGGGCATCAAAATCCAGGAGGCACAGAGAACCCCTCTCAAAATCAATAAAAATAGGTCAACACCCCAACATCTAATAGTAAAATTTACGAGTCTCAGTGACAAAGAAAAAAATCTTGAAAGCAGCTTGGGAGAAGAGATATGTAACCTATAAGGGTAGAAACATTAGATTGGCAACAGACCTATCCACAGAGACCTGGCAGGCCAGAAAGGACTGGCATGATATATTCAGAGCACTAAACAAGAAAAACATGCAGCCAAGAATACTATATCCAGCTAGGCTATCATTGAAAATAGAAGGAGAGATGAAAAGCTTCCAGGACAAACAAAAACTAAAGGAATTTGCAAACACAAAACGAGCCCTACAGGAAATATTGAAAGGGGTCCTCTAAGCAAAGAGAGAGCCTAAAAGCAGCATAGACCAAAAAGGAACATAGACAATATACAGTAACAGTCACCTTACAGGCAATACAATGGCACTAAATTCCTATCTTTCAATAGTTACCCTGAATGAAAATGGGCTCAATGCCCCAATCAAAAGACACAGGCTATCAGATTGGATGAAAAAACAAGCCCCATCGATATGCTGTCTGCAAGAGACTCATTTTAGACCCAAAGACACCCCCACATTGAAAGTGAGGGGGCGGAAAACCAATTACCATGCTAATGGACACCAAAAGAAAGCTGAGGTGGCAATCCTTCTATCAGACAAATTAGATTTTAAAACAAAGTCTGTAATAAAAGATGAGGAAGGACACTGTATCCTACTTAAAGGGTCTATCCAACAAGAAGATCTAACAATTGTAAATATCTATGCCCCTAACATGGGAGTAGCCAATTATATAAGCCAGTTAATAACAAAAGCAAAGAAACACATTGACAACAATACAATAATAGTGGGGACTTTAACACCTCCCTCACTGAAATGGACAGGTCATCTAAGTAAAAGATCAACAAGGAAATAAAGAGTTTAAATGACACACTGGACCAAATGAATTTCACAGACATATTCAGAACATTCCATGCCAAAGCAACAGAATACACATTCCTCTCTAGTGCCCAGGGAACATTCTCCAGAATTGATCACATCCTAGGTCACAAATCAGGTCTCAACCGGTACCAAAAGATTGGGATCATTCCCTGCATATTTTCAGACCACAGTGGTTTGAAACTAGAACTCAATCACAAGAGGAAAGTCGGAAAGAACTGAAATACATGGAGGCTAAAGAACATCCTACTAAAGAATGAATGGGTCAACCAGGAAATTAAAGAAGAATTTAAAAAATTCATGGAAACCAATGAAAATGAAAACACAACTGTTCAAAATCTTTGGGATGCAGCAAAGGCAGACCTAAGAGGAAAGTATATAGCAATACAAGCCTTTCTCAAGAAACAAGAAAGGTCTCAAATACACAACCTACCCTACACCTAAAGGAGCTGGAGAAAGAACAGCAAATAAAGCCTAAACCCAGCAGGAGAAGAGAAATACTAAAGATCAGAGCAGAAATCAATGAAATAGAAACCAAAAGAACAGTAGAACAGATCAATGAAACTAGGAGCTGGTTCTTTGAAAGAATTAACAAGATTGATAAACCCCTGGCCAGACTTAGCAAAAAGAAAAGAGAAAGGACCCAAATCAACAAAATCATGAATGAAAGAGGAGAGATCACAACCAACACCAAAGAAATACAAACAATTATAAGAACATATAATGAGCAACTATATGCCAACAAATTAGATAACCTGGAAGAAACGGATGTATTCCTAGAGATGTATCAACTACCAAAACTGAACCAGGAAGAAATAGAAAACCTGAACAGACCTATAACCACTAAGGAAATTGAAGCAGTCATCAAAACTCTCCCAACAAACAAAAGCCCAGGGCCAGATGGCTTCCCGGGGGAATTCTACCAAACATTTAAAGAAGAATTAATACCTATTCTTCTGAAACTGTTCCAAAAAATAGAAATGGAAGGAAAACTTCCAAACTCCTTTTATGAGGCCACCATTACCTTGATCCCAAAACCGGACAAAGACCCCATCAAAAAGGAGAAAATATCCTTGATGAACATGGATGCAAAAATTCTCACCAAAATACTAGCCAATAGGATCCAACAGTATACATTAAATGGATTATTCACCATGACCAAGTAGGATTTATCCCTGGGCTGCAAGGTTGGTTCAACATCTGCAAATCAATCAATGTGATACAATACATTAACAAAAGAAAGAACAAGAATCATATGATCCTCTCAGTGGATGCAGAAAAAGCATTGGAGAAAGTACAGCATCCTTTCTTGATTAAAACTCTTCAGAGTATAGGGATAGAGGGTACATACCTCAATATCATAAAAGCCATCTATGAAAAACCCACGGCGAATATCATTCTCAATGGGGAAAAACTGAGAGCTTTCCCCCTAAGGTCAGGAACACGGCAGGGATGTCCACTATCACCACTGCTATTCAACATAGTATTAGAAGTCCTAGCCGCAGCAATCAGACAACAAAAAGAAATCAAAGGCATCCAAATCGGCAAAGAAGAAGTCAAACTCTCACTCTTTGAAGATGATATGATACTGTGTGTGGAAAACCCAAAAGACTCCACCCCAAAACTGCTAGAACTCATACAGGAATTCAGTCAAGTGGCAGGATATAAAATCAATGCACAGAAATCAGTGGCATTCCTATACACCAACAACAAGACAGAAGAGAGAGAAATTAACGAGTCGATCCCATTTACAATTGCACCTAAAACCATAAGATACCTAGGAATAAATCTAACCAAAGAGGCAAAGGATCTGTACTCAGAAAAGTATAAAATACTCATGAAAGAAATTGAAGAACACAAAGAAATGGAAAAACGTTCCATACTCATGGATTGGAAGAACAAACATTGTGAAGGTGTCAAGGCTACCTAGAGCAATCTACACATTCAATGCAATCCCCATCAAAATACCATCCACTTTTTTCAAGGAAATGGAACAAATAATCCAAAAATTTGTATGGAACCAGAAGAGACCCTGAATAGCCAGAGGAATGTTGAAAAGGAAAGGCAAAGCTGGCGGCATCACAATTCCGGACTTCCAGCTCTATTACAAAGCTGTCATCATCAAGACAGTACGGTACTGGCACAAAAACAGACCCATAGATCAATGAAACAGAATAGAGAGTCCAGAAATGGACCCTCAACTCTATGGTCAACTCATCTTTGACAAAGGAGGAAAGAATGTCCAATGGAAAAAAGACAGTCTCTTCAACAAATGGTGTTGGGAAAATTGGACAGCCACATGCAGAAGAAGGAAACTGGACCATTTCCTTACACCACACACAAAAATAGACTCCAAATGGTTGAAAGACCTCAGTGTGAGACAGGAGTCCATCAACATCCTAAAGGAGAACACAGGCAACAACCTCTTCGACCTCAGCCGCAGCAACTTCTTCCTAGAAACATCACCAAAGGCAAGGGAAGCAAGGGCAAAAATGAACTCTTGGGACTTCATCAAGATAAAAAGCTTTTGCACAGCAAAAGAAACAGTCAACAAAACCAAAAGACAACCGACAGAATGGGAGAAAATATTTGCAAATGACATATCAGATAAAGGGCTAGTATCCAAAATCTATAAAGAACTTATCAAACTCTACACCTAAAGAACAAATAATCCGATCAAGAAATGGGCAGAAGACATTAAGAGACATTTTTCCAAAGAAGACATCCAAATGGCCAACAGACACATGAAAAGTGCTCAACATCGCTCGGAATCAAGGAAATCCAAATCAAAACCTCAATGAGATACCACCTCACACCAGTCAGAATGGCTAAAATGAACAAGTCAGGAAACGACAGATGTTGGCGGTGATGCAGAGAAAGGGGAACCCTCCTACACTGTTGGTGGGAATGCGAATTATGAATGAGACACAGATGATAATTACCCTCAGCCTGACCACTATGCCTCTGGAACCTACTATAATTTTTGGTACAGAGTAGCAACTCCATAAAGATGTTTATAGATCAAATTAAGAATGAATGAATATTGCTGGTGGGAATGGAAATGGTACAGCCGCTGTGGAAAACAGTGTGGCAATTCCTAAAAACGTTAAACACAGAATTTCCATATAAATCCAGGAATCCCACTTCTTGCTATATGCCCAAAAGAAGAGAAAGCAGGGACTTGAAGAAAGATATGTAACCTCATGTGAAAAGCAGCATTATTTACAATAAACAAAAGGGAAAACCAAACCCAGCTGGTTGGTGGATGAATAAACAACATGGAGTGTTTACATATACACAACAGGACGCTATATTGGGAAGGACATTCTGACACCTGCTACGACATGGATGAACCTTGAAGACACTATGTGCTAACTGACATAAGTCAGTTACAAAAGGACAGACATTCTATGACCACATGTATATGAGGTTCCTAGTCAAATTCAGAGAAACAGAAAGGAGAATGGGAGTTGCCAGGGGGTGGAGGTGGGAGGAATGGGGAGCTGGCGTTTGATGGGTGGAGAGTTTCTGTTTGGGAAGATGACAAGCCAAGGAGATGGAGGGTGATGGTCACCAGCATGTCAATGTGTTTAATGCCACTGATTTGTACATTTTAAAAGTGGTTAAAATGCTAATTTCTATATTCTATACATTTTACCACAATAAAAAGGGTTTAAAAATGAATGAATGATACTGAAGAGATGGAATGCAATTGAGGGCACAGAGACCAGCACTCGGCCAAGAAAAAAGAGGCAGGGAAGGAAAAATTCTAAAAAGAGGATTTACCCTTTCTCTCAACATTATTTTCAATGGTTCTTTCCCACCCCTGGGAAAGGCTGAAACATCAGGAGTGAAGAGCAGTCATATAAGCACAAGTTTAGGGAGAAGGAAGGAGTAAAGAAGGAAATCTCAATCAACAGGAGTTGAACGGTAACTCTGTCCGGGCACCACTGATTTTTATGTAAGGCATGAGTGCGTTGGGACCTGCCTGTAAAGACACAACGCAAGAAGACACTTAGGAAGTGGTCAAAGGTTTCCAAGAGTGAAGTTCCACTTCATCGCTCACTCATCAACAAATACTGACCAGGGGATTTTTATGTGTCAAGCACTCTTCCACGCATATATACATATCAATGAGTAAAATGGTCAAAGTTGCTACTTGCAAGACGCTGACAGTCTAGTAGTGAGGGAAGTAAAGCAACATTCAAATGAAAACTATGTCAGTGGTAGAACGTATTACAGAGGAGTGTAAGTTTGCCAGGTGAAGAATGTCTCCAGCAAACAAGCAAAAATGAATTAATGAGGAAGGAAAGAAGGAAGGAAGGAAGGGAAGGAGGGAGGAAGGAAGAACAAGGGAGTGGAGAAAGAAAAGAGATAAAACAACACAAACAATGTGAAAACTCTGAAGGGGATCCAGTAGGACTAAGAGTAGTACTATGGCGGGAATCAGCCGCTGAGGCACAGTAACAAGATGAGAAGCTGGAGAGGCAAATACATGTGCAATAATGAAGGGCCTTGGAAACAACCGAGAAATTTTACTCTCATCCTGGAGCTAGTGGGGATCCATAGAAAACATCTAAGCATGCATGCTGAAGCTGTGATGTCATGGGGTTTACATGTGAAGAGCTTACTCAGGGTACCTCTGCTTCCAGAAAGACGGAATAGATGTACTTCCCGCTTCCCATTAACTGCAACGAAAACTCCTGGACATCATACATAAAACAAACATAAGAAAACTGAAATTTGGAGAGAAAAGGATGATTGACAGGGACAAGGGAACATGACATGGTAGTGTCAGGAATGCTGGACCAACACAGTGGGAAGTTCCCTGGGTTGAAACTGGCAATGCAGAAATGCCACCAAGCCCCAACAAAAGTCTACACTTTTTACCCAAAGGACCAGGAAAGGAGCAAACTAACAAGACAGAATACTTTCAGAAAATAACCATTCTACTCACGTTAAACAACACAAACAACTTGCCCACGACCACGTCCATCAGCAAAGGACACGTGAGGAGCTAGAGTTCCAATCACATAAGGCTATGATGAGGTGCCCAAACACACTGTAGGGAGGGGACTAGCAAAGGGCCAGAATATTCAACCCCACTGGTTGGTAACAAGCCTGTCCCACACACAGTATCAGTGGAGACCACATGGCCAAATAGCACTTCCACCCCCTCCCCCAACAGTAGTGAGGTTCTCCACTGTCCCCACGTTGGGGTGGGGTCAGAAGAAGTAAGAACGTCCACCACTGCCCAGCGGTATTAAGGCCAGGCCCACCACAGTGTCAGCAGAAACCAGGTGGGGGCCTGGGACACCCAACCCCTTCCAGGAAGGAGGAGGAGCCCTTCTTTGGGTGTCAAGGGAGGCCTAGTGGGGAAACTTTTACTTCAACCTAGCAATGCACCATTGCTGAAGTGGTGGCAGAAAAGCCAGCTAAAATGGAAGGTTTAAATAAGATTCAGAGTCACTAACTGAAAATCACTCATCCTATCAGGAAACAGGAAAACCTCAACTTGAATGAGAAAAGAAAATCAACAGATGCTGACATTGAAATAGTAGAGATGCTAGAAATATCTGACAAGGGGCATCTGGGTGGCATAGTCAATTAAGCATCTGACTCTTGATTTTGGTTCGAGTCATGATCTCAGGATTGTGAGATCAAACCCTGTGTCAGGATCTGCACTGAGTGTGGAGCCTGCTTAAGATTTTCTCTCCCTTGCCTTTTGCTGCTCCCCCTGCTCGCATGCTCTCTCACTCTCTCTAAAATAAATAAAATATTTTAAAAATATATCTAAGACATTAAAACAGTTATGATAAAAATGCTTCACTGAGCAATTATGAATATATCTGAAATAAATCAACAAACAGAAGACCCAAGCAAAGATACAGGAAGTCTTGGCAAAAAAACAAGTTTACAAAAAACAAAATGGAAATTTTAGAAATAAATAAATAAAATGAAAATCTGGGTGGATGGATTTAACTGGGATCGGTGGAAAGAATCAGTGAAATGGAAGATAAGACAGTAGATACTGACCAATCTGAACAGCAGAGAAAAAAGCAGAATGAAAACGAAAATGAACAGAGACCCAAGTATTTGTGGGCTGATAACAAAAGATCTAATATCCATGTCATCAGAATCCTAGAAAGAGAAAAGAAAGTAGGCAGATCTGTAAAAGTACTCAAAGTAGTAAGGTCTAAAACCATCCCAAATTTAGCAAGACACATAAACCTACAGATTCCAGAAGATGAATGAATCCCAAACCGAATAAACCCAAAGAAATTCATGCCAGAACACACCATTAAACATCAGAAAACTTTTATAAAAGGAGAAAAACCTTGCAAGCAGCCAGAGAAAAATACCTTAGATAAATACTCAGAATAACAGTGAATTTCTCCTCAAAAATGAGGGAGTCCTAAGGAAGTGGTACAATATTTTTCAGATGTTAAAACGAAAGAACTATCAACGTAGGATCCTATGCTCTGCAAAAATATTCTTTAGTAATAAAGAGAAAATTAAGACATTCTCAGATATATAAAAGCTAAGAGAATTTGCTGATACAGAGCTATTTTTAAAAAAATGGCTAAAGGAAATTATCTAAAGAGAAAACAAACAACAGAACAAGGAGCTCAGCAATATCAGGGAGAAAGAAAGAGCACGGTATATAAAGTATGGGTAAATCTGCAAGGATTTTTTTCTCCTCTTCAGTTTTCTAAATTATATTTTACAGTTACAGGAAATATTATACCCTTGTCTTATGTGCTTCTAAAACATATGAAGAAAAATACTTAAAGCAATTGTAAAATAAACCAGGAGAATAAACAATTGGCATCAACATAAAACAGACTGTTATAACTAAGGATTTTATGTGAGCTTCATGGTAACCATAAAGCAAACAACTACAGGAGGTACACAACAGATAAAGAGAAGGGAATCAAAGCATAACACTACAAAAAATCATCAATTTACAAATGAAGCCAATAAGAGAGGAAGAAAGAAACCAAGGAACTACAAAACACTCAGAAAACAATTAATAGGATGACATTAGTAAATCCTTACCTATTAATAATTACTTTAAATATAAATGGATTTAATTCTCTAACAAAAAGACCTAGAGTGGCTGGATGGATTAAAAAAACAAGATCCAACTAGATGCTGCCTATAAAAGGCTCACTTCAGCTTTAGGGAGACACAAAGACTCAAAATGAAGGAATGGGACAAGATATTCCATGCAAGTGGAAACAGGGAACAAGGGTAGCTATACTTAGATGAAATAAATGTTAAGTGAAGAATAGTAACAAGACACAAGGAAGTTATTGTGTAAGAATAAACAGTCCAAATCATCAAGAAGATAGGACAACTATAAATATATATGCACCCACTACTGTAGCACCTAAATATACTGAACAGACACAACAGATGTGAAAGGAGAAATAGACAATACAATAATAGTAGGGGACTTCAATACCCTACTTCCAACAATGGATATATCATTCAGACAGAAAATCAGTAAGGAAACGATGAATGTGAACTACAGACCAAATGGATCTAACAGACATATACAGAACATTCCATCCAACAGCAGCAGAATATACATGCTTCCCAAACACACATGGAACAGGATACATCAAAAGTTAGCTTACAAAACAAGTCTTAGGAAATTTAGCAAAAACTGAAATAATAACAAGGATCTTTTCTAAGCACAAAATTATGACACTAGAAATCAATAGAGGAAACTGGAAAACTCATTAAAATATGGAAATTGAACAATACACTCCTGAACAACCAATGGATCACAAAAATGAAAGGGAATCAAAAAATATCTTGTAACAAACAAAAATGGAAACACTATATACCAAAACTCATAGAATATGATAAAAACAGTTCTAAAAAGGAAATTCATGTTGATAAACACCTACATTAGAAAATGGAAGGTCTCGGGGCACCTGGGTGGCTCTGTTGGTTGTGTGACTGCCTTCAACTCAGGTCATGATCCTGGAGTCCTGGAATCGAGTCCAACATTGGGTTCCTGGCTCGGCAGGGAGCCTGCTTCTCCCTCTGACTCTCTCCCTTCTCACGCTCTTTCTCGCTCTCTCTCAAAAAAAAAAAAAGTCTTAAAAAAAAATGAAAGATCTAAACACCTAACTTTATACATCAAACAGCTAGAAAAAGAACAAACTAAACCTAAAGTTGTAGCAGAAGAAAGGAATTAACAAAGATCAGGGCAGCAATAAATGAAATAAACATCAGGAAAACAGAAGAAAAGATCAATGAAACTAAGATTGTTTTTTGAGCAGAGAGTCAAAATTGGCAAAATTTTAGGTCGGCTTAAAAAAAAGAGAAGACATATGAATTAAAATCAGAAATGAAAGAGGAAATAATTAAATGGGCAGCACAGAAATGCAAAGGTCATAAGAGACTACTATGAATGATTACATGCCAGTAAACTGGATAACCTAGAAGAAATTGATAAATTTATAGAAACATACAACCAAGTAAGACCAAATTGTGAATAAGTTAAAAAATCTAAACAAATCAATAATGAGTAAGGATGATGAAAGAAAAACCCATGACCTGATGGTTTTCCTGGTTAATTCTACCAAACATTTTAAAAAGAATTAATACCAATCCTTTTCAAACTCTTCTAAAAAATGGAAGAGGAGGAAATCCTTTCAAATTCATTTTATGAGGCCAGCATTATACTGATACCCACAGCCAAACAAGGACCACCAAAAGCAAAAATCAACAAGTGGGACTACCTCAAACTTCTTTCTGAACAGCAAAGGAAACCATCAACAAAATAAAAAGGCAATCAATGGATGAGAGAAAATATTCACAAATCATATATCTGATAAGGAGTTAATATTGAAAATATATTTTATTTATTATTTTTAAAAAGATTTTATTTGAGAGACAGGGAGAGAGAGACAGCATGAGTGGGGGGGGTCATGTAGAGAGGGAGAAGCAGGCTCCCCACCGAGCAGGGAGCCTAATGTAGGGCTTGATCCTAGAACCCTGGGATCATGAAAGCCGAAGGCAGATGCTTAATCAACTGAGCCACCCAGGCACCCCAAAAATGTATTTTAAAAACTCATAAAACTCAATGGCAAACAGACAATCCAATTTAAAAAATGGTCAAAGGATCTGAATAGACATTTCTTCCAAAGAAGACATACAGATGGCCAACAGGTACATGAAAAGGTACAACATCATAAATTATCAGGGAAATGCAAATAAAAACCACAGTGAGAGATCACCTTGCACCTATTAGAATTGCTGTCATTCAAAAAAAAAAAAAAACCAAGAAATAACAAATGCTGGCAAGGATGTGGGTAAGAGGAAATATTTGTGCACTGTTGGTGGAAATGTAAATTGGTGCAGCCACTTGGAAGACACTAAGGAGGTTCCTCAAAAAATTAAAAATAGAACTACAATAGGATATAGCAATTCCACTTCTGAGTATTCATCCAAAGAAAACAAAAACAGTGAATTGAAAAGATATGTGCATTTCCATAAACATGCACTAAACGGTGCAGCATTATTCACAACAGTCAAGACATGGAAGCAACCTAAATGTCTACCAATGGACAAATGGATGAAGAAAATGTGGGGTAAGATGGCGAAGAGTAGGAGAACTGGATTTCGTCTGGTCTCAGGAATTCAGCTGGATAGGGATCAAACCATTCTGAACACCTATGAACTCAACAGGAGATTGAAGAAAAAAATAGCAACAACTCTCTGAACAGAAAAGCGACCACTTTCTGGAAGGTAGGACCTGCGGAGAAGTGAATCTGAGGTGATAATCGGGAGGACTGACGGTGGGGGAGGGGGCCTCTGTCAGCCGCTATGGCAAGTGATAGAACAGCGGAGCACAAAATCGGAAAATATAGAAGTCTGTTCCTGTGAGGGACATTGCTCAAGCGGCTAAGCGGGGGAGTGGAACCCTCACTGGGACAGTGTGGTCTGAGGACCCTCGGGGTCAGAGAAAGACCGGGGGTGCCTGAGTGTGGCAGAGCTCCCAGGTATCGGAGCAGGGAAGCCGGCTGCAGAGACGGAGCCGAGGTGCAGAGTCTCAGCTCGGGGTGGCCATAAACCGTGATCCGCAGCACAGTCGGGCCACTGCTCCTCCAGCAGGGACCCAACAAGCGGCAGAGCCAGGGAGACTCCCCTCCCTCCCCCAGGAGGAGCGGCGTGGGAGCACACTGCAGGGATCTGCTGGGTTTAGAGACGCCACACCAGGTCGTGTGCCAGAGATAGAATCCCTCGGTCACAGGCCGGGTGAGCACGGAGTGCGGCTGGAGACCGGAGAGATGGGAGTGATTGACTGCTTTTCTCTGGGGGCTCACTGAGGAGCGGGACCCCGAGTTCTCGGCTCCTCCGGGGCAGAGATTGGGAGGCCGCCCTTTTCACTCTCGTCCTCCAAAGCTGTACGAAAAGTTTGCAGGGAACAAAAGCTCCAGGGAGCAAACCAGAGCAGATTACTTACCCCAGAACATAAAGGGCGGGGCAATTCCGCCTCCGGCAAAGACATTTGAGAACCACAGCAACAGGCCCCTCCCCCAGAAGATCAGCAAGAACAGCCAGCCAAGACCAAGTTTACCCATCAATGAGAACAGCAGAACTCCAGCACTAGGGGAATCCTGCACATAGAATCCATGGCTTTTTTACCATGATTCTTTAGTCTTTCAAAGTTAATTTTTTTAACTTTTTTTTTTAACTTTTTAAAAAATTTTTCTTTTTCCCTTTTCAACCATCTTATCAATCCCTTTTTTAAAAAACATTTTTATTTTTCATTTTTAGAGTCATACTCTATCCCTTCATAGTAGTTACCCTTATTTTTGGCATATACATATAAGTTGTTCTCTCTTTAAAATTTTGAGATAGTTTCTTCTAACAGATCAAAATATACCCTAAATCTCTAGTGTACGGCTTTGTCCTAGTCTCCTGCCTGATCACATTCTCTCCCTTTTCTTTTCCTCTTTTTTTGAAAAATCCTCTTCTTTCTTTTTTCAAACAATTTATTTCTTTAAAAATTTTTTTTATAATTTTCATCTTTACATTCATAGTCCATCCCTTCATCGTATCAACCCCTATTTTTGTACATATATAAGTTTTTCTTTCTTTAAAATTTTGGGAGGCACTTTACCCTAACATACCAAAATGCACCCAAAATCTAGTGTGGGGCACTGATCTATACACCAGCCTGATCATATTTGATCATATTCTGTTTTTTTGTTTTGCTCTGTTTTTGTTTTTATCTTTTTCTTTTATTCTTTTTTCTTTCTTTCCTTTCATTTCTCTGTTTCAGTTTTTTTCTGATTTGTTTCGAGTATATTTTCTGAGGACGTTGTTACCCTGTTAGCATTTTGTTCTCTCATTCATCTATTCTCCTCTGGACAAAATGACAAGATGGAATAAATCACCTGAACAAAAAGAACAAAAGACAGTACCGACTGCCAGGGACCTACTCAATACGGACATTAGTATGATGTCGGACCTAGAGTTGAGAATCTTGATTTTAAAGATGCTAGCTGAGGTAGAAAAAAGCATGGAAGTTATTAGAGAAACCCGTTCTGGAGAAATAAAAGAACTAAAATCTAACCAAGTCAAAATCAAAAAGGTTATTAATGAGATGCAATCAAAAATGGAGGCACTAACTGCTAGGATAAATGAGGCAGAAGAGAGAATCAGTGATATAGACCACATGATGGAAAATAAAGAAGCTGAGAAAAAGAGAGATAAACAACTACTGGATAACGAGGGCAGAATTCAAGAGATAAGTGATACCATAAGATGAAACAACATTAGAATAATTGGGATCCCAGAAGAAGAAGAAAGAGAGAGAGGGGCAGAAGGTATATTGGAGCAAACTATAGCAGAGAACTTCCCTAATTTGGGGAAGGAAAAGGGCATCAAAATCCAGGAGATACAGAGAACCCCTCTCAAAATCAATAAAAATAGGTCAACACCCCAACATCTAATAGTAAAACTTACAAGTCTCAGTGACAAAGAGAAAATCCTGAAGGCAGCTCGGGAGAAGAAATATGTAACCTACAATGGTAGAAATATTAGATTGGCAACAGACCTATCCACAAAGAACTGGCAGGACAGAAAGGACTGGCAAGATATCTTCAGAGCACTAAACGAGAAAAATATGCAGCCAAGAATACTATATCCAGCTAGGTTGTCATTGAAAATAGAAGGAGAGATACAAAGCTTCCAGGACAAACAAAAAATAAAGGAATTTGCAAACACGAAACCAGCCCTACAAGAAATATTGAAAAGGGTACTCTAAGATAAAAGAGAGCCTAAAAGAAACATACACCAGAAAGGAACACAGACAATATACAGTAACAGTCACCTTACAGGCAATACAATGGCACTAAATTCCTATCTTTCAATAGTTACCCTGAATGTAAATGGGCTCAATGCCCCAATCAAAAGACACAGGCTATCAGATTGGATTAAAAAACAAGACCCATCGATATACTGTCTGCAAGAGACTCATTTTAGACCCAAAGACACCCCCACATTGAAAGTGAGGGGGTGGAAAACCATTTACCATGCTAATGGACACCAAAAGAAAGCTGGGGTGGCAATCCTAATTTCAGATGAATTAGATTTTAAACCAAAGACCATAATAAGAGATGAGGAAGGACACTATATCCTACTTAAAGGGTCTATCCAACAAGAAGATCTAACAATTGTAAATATCTATGCTCCTAACATGGGGGCAGCCAACTATATATGCCAGTTAATAACAAAAGCAAAGAAACACATCGACAACAATACAGTAATAGTGGGGGACTTTAACACCCCCCTCACTGAAATGGAAAGATCATCTAAGCAAAATATCAACAAGGAAATAAAGATTTTAATGACACACTGGACCAAATGAACTTCACAGACATATTCAGAACGTTCCACCCCAAATCAACGGAATACACATTCTTCTCTAGTGCCCAGGGAACTTTCTCCAGAATTGATCACATCCTAGGTCACAAATCAGGTCTCAACCGGTACCAAAAGATTGGGATCATTCCCTGCATATTTTCAGACCACAATGCTTTGAAACTAGAACTCAATAACAGGAGGAAAGTCGAAAAGAACTCAAACACATGGAGGCTAAAGAGCATCCTACTCAAGAATGAATGGGTCAACCAGGAAATAAAAGAATTAAAAAAATTCATGGAAACCAATGAAAATGAAAACACAACTATTCAAAATCTTTGGGATGCACCAAAGGGAGTCCTGAGAGGAAAGTATATAGCAATACAAGCCTTTCTCAAGAAACAAGAAAGGTCTCAAATACACAACCTAACCTTACACCTAAAGGAGCTAGAGAAAAAACAGCAAATAAAGCCTCAACCCAGCAGGAGAAGAAAAATAAAAAAGATCAGAGCAGAAATCAATGAAATAGACACCAAAAGAACAGTAGTACAGATCAACGAAACCAGGCGCTGGTTCTTTGAAAGAGTTAATAAGATTAATGATCCACTTGTCAGACTTATCAAAAAGAAAATAGAAATGACCCAAATCAACAAAATCATGAATGAAAGGGGAGAATTCAAAACCAACACCAAAGAAATACAAACAATTATAAGAACATATTATGAGCAACTATATGCCAGCAAATTAGATAACCTGGAAGAAATGGATGTATTCCTAGAGATGTATCAACTACCAAAACTGAACCAGGAAGAAATAGAAAACTTGAACAGACCTATAACCACTAAGGAAATTGAAGCAGTCATCAAAACTCTCCCAACAAACAAAAGCCCAGGGCCAGATGGCTTCCCAGGGGAATTCTACCAAACATTTAAAGAAGAATTAATACCTATTCTTCTGAAACTGTTCCAAAAAATAGAAACGGAAGGAAAACTTCCAAACTCCTTTTATGAGGCCACCATTACCTTGATCCCAAAACCAAAGACTCCATCAAAAAGGAGAATTACAGACCAATATCCTTGATGAACATGGATGCAAAAATTCTCACCAAAATACTAGCCAATAGGATCCAACAGTACATTGAAAGGATTATTCACCACAACTAAGTGGGATTTACCCCTGGGCTGCAAGGTTGGTTCAACATCCGCAAATCATTCAATGTGATACAATACATTAACAAAAGAAAGAACAAGAATCATACGATCCTCTCAATGGACGCAGAAAAAGCATTTGAGAAAGTACATCATCCTTTCTTGATTAAAACTCTTCAGAGTATAGGGATAGAGGGTACATACCTCAATATCATAAAAGCCATCTATGAAAAACCCACAGCAAATACCATTCTGAATGGGGAAAAACGGAGAGCTTTCCCCCTAAGTTCAGGAACACGGCAGGCATGTCCACTATCACCACTGCTATTCAACATAGTATTAGAAGTCCTAGCCGCAGCAATCAGACAACAAAAAGAAATCAAAGGCATCCAAATCGGCAAAGAAGAAGTCAAACTCTCACTCTTTGCAGATGATATGATACTTTATGTGGAAAACCCAAAAGACTCCACCCCAAAACTGCTAGAACTCATACAGGAATTCAGTAAACTGGCAGGATATAAAATCAATGCACAGAAATCAGTGGCATTCCTATACACCAACAACAAGAGAGAAGAAAGAGAAATTAGGGAGTCAATCCCATTTACAATTGCACCAAAAACCGTAAGATACCTAGGAATAAATCTAACCAAAGAGGCAAAGGATCTGTACTCAGGAAAGTATAAAATACTCATGAAAGAAATTGAGGAAGACACAAAGAAATGGAAAAACATTCCATGCTCATGGATTAGAAGAACAAATATTGTGAAGATGTCAAGGCTACCTAGAGCAATCTACACATTCAATGCAATCCCCATCAAAATACCGTCTACTTTTTTCAACAAAATGAAACAAATAATCCAAAAATTTGTATGGAACCAGAAAAGACCCTGAATAGCCAGAGGAATGTTGAAAAAAAAAAAAGCAAAGCTGGCGGCATCACAATTCTGGACTTCCAGCTCTATTACAAAGCTGTCATCATCAAGACAGTATGGTACTGGCACAAAAACAGACCCATAGATCAATGGAACAGAATAGAGAGCCCAGAAATGGACCCTCAACTCTATGGCAAGTCATCTTTGACAAAGCAGGAAAGAATGTCCAATGGAAAAAAGACAATCTCTTCAAAAAATGGTGTTGGGAAAGTTGGACATGCTAAAGAATGAAATTGGACCATTTCCTTACACCACACACAAACATAAACTCAAAATGGTTGAAAGACCTCAATGTGAGACAGGAGTCCATCAACATCCTAAAGGAGAACACAGGCAGCAACCTCTTTGAACTCAGCCGCAGCAACTTCTTCCTAGAAACATCACCAAAGGCAAGGGAAGCAAGGGCAAAAATGAACTCTTGGGACTTCATCAAGATAAAAAGCTTTTGCACAGGAAAGGAAAAAGTCAACAAAACCAAAATCAACTGACAGAATGGGAGAAGATATTTGCAAATGACATATCAGATAAAGGGCTAGTATCCAAAATCTATAAAGAACTTACCAAACTCAACACCCAAAGAACAAATGATCCAATCAAGAAATGGGCAGAAGACATGAAGAGACATTTTTCCAAAGAAGACCTCCAAATGGCCAACTGACACATGAAAAAGTGCTCAACATCGCTCAACATCAGGGAAATCCAAATCAAAACCTAAATGAGATACCACCTCACACCAGTCAGAACGCCTAAAATGAACAAGTCAGGAAACGACAGATATTGGCGGGGATGCGGAGAAAGGGGAACCCTCCTACACTGTTGGTGGGAATACAAGCTGGTGCCACCACCATGGAAAACAGTATGGAGGTTCCTCAAAAAGTTGAAAATAGAGCTACCATATGATCTAGCAATTTCACTACTGGGCATTTACCCCAAAAATACAAATGTAGGAATCCGAAGGGGTATGTGCACCCGGATGTTTATAGCAGCAATGTCCACAACAGCCAAACTGTGGAAAGAGCCAAGATGTCCATCGACAGATGAATGGATAAAGAAGAAGTGGTATATATACACAATGGAATATTATGGAGCCATCAAAAGGAATGAGATCTTGGCATTTGCAACGATGTGGATGGAACTGGAGGGTGTTATCTGAGTGAAATAAGTCAATCAGAGAAAGACATGTATCATATGACCTCACTGATATGAGGAATTCTTAATCTCAGGAAACAAACTGAGGGTTGCTGAAGTGGGGGTGGGGTGGGAGGGATGGGGTGGCTGGGTGATAGACATTGGGGAGGGGATGTGCTCTGGTGAGTGCTGTGAATTGTTCAAGACTGTTGAATCACAGATCTGTACCTCTGAAGCAAATAATGCAATATATGTTAAGAAAAAAAAAAAGAAGAGAAGAAGATAGCAGGAGGGCAAGAATAAAGGGGGGGGGAATCTGAGGGGGAGACGAATCATGAGAGACTATGGACTCTGAGAAACAAACTGAGCGTTCTAGAGGGGAGGGTGGTGGGAGGATGGGTTAGCCTGGTGATGGGTATTAAAGAGGGCACATTCTGTGTGGAGCACTGGGTGTTATGCATAAACAATGAATCATGGAACACTACATCAAAAGCTGATGATGTAATGTATGGTGAGTAACATAACAAAAAATTTTTAAAAAAATGTTGGTTATACGTACAATGGAATATTACTGAGTCACTGAAATGAAGGATACCTTACCATTTGCAACAGTACGGATGGACCTTGAGGGAATTATGCTAAGTGATATAAGCAAAGAAAGACAAATACTGTATGATCTCACTTATATGTGGAATTTATAAAAAAAAACAACAAAAGCCCTGAACTCAGAGAAGAGATTGGTGGTTACAAGAGGCAGGGGTACAGGGCAAGTTAAAGGGGTAAAAGTGATGAATAGGTACAAACTTGTAGTTATATAATAAGTAAGTCTTGGGTATATAATGTACAGCAGAAGGACCACAGTTAATAATACCGTACTATATATTTAAAAGTTGTTAAGAGAGTAGCTCTTAAGATTTCTAATCAGAAGAAAAAAAATCTGTAACTATGTGTACTGGTGATCATTGACTTCCTTTGGTGATCATTTCACAATATATACAAATACTGAATCATTATGTGTACACCTAAAACTAATATAATGTATGTCAATTGTATCTCAATAACAAAAAAAAACAAAAGGACAGAAACAAAGACAATAGAAAGAAAGAAAGAAAGAAAAAGAAAGAAAGGAAAGGAGGGAAGGAGGAAGTGAGGGAGGGAGGGAGGGGAAAGAAAAACAAAGGCCAATATCCTTCATGTATATAGATGCAAAAATCCTTAACATAATACTAGGAATAAAATTCAGTAATATATAAAAATAATTATACACCATGACCAGTGATGTGTATATTCCAAGGCTGTAAGTTTCGTTCAATAATTTCAAAATCAACCAATCTAATCCACCATATTAACAGGCTAATTAATGAAAAAAAAATCACATATGAATATCAACAAATGGAGAAAAAATACTTGACAAATTTCAACAACCAATTTGTGATTAAAAAAAACAAACAAACCTTAGAAATCCAGGACTAGATGGGAACTTTTTTTTTTTTTTTGCTTTTTCAAAGAGAGAGAGAGTGAGAGCATACAAGCAGGGGGGGGGGGTGGAGGGAGAAGCAGTCTTCCCCATGAGCAGGGAGCCCGACATGGGGCTCAATCCCAGGACCCTGGGATCACAACCCGAGCCGAAGGCAGATGCTTAACAGAACGATCCACCCAGGTGCCCCTAGATGGGAACTTCTTACATGGTAAAAAGTGTCAATAAAAAACCTGTAGCTAGTATTACAGTTAAGGGTGAAAGATGGAATGCTTCCCCCTCAGAAAGCCAGGATGTCTGTTCTCACCACTCTTCTTTAGCATAGTTATGCAAATTCTAGCCAATGCAATAAAAGGAAATAAAAAGCATACAGATCAAACGAGCATACAGATCAAACGGGCATACAGATCATACAACTGTTCCTATTTGCAGACGCATGATGATCCGCACAGAAAATCCTAAAGAATCAATTAAAAAAAAAAACCCTCTTAGAGCTAATAAGATGGGCTTATGAGGAAGTCATCCCAATCCCCATAACCTCTTTGAAGATAAATCACTGACCATCTCAGCTGGTCTTGTGTTTTTACTACTTTTTCAAATAACTCATTCACTGCTATCAATGCTTTATTGTTGATAGCAAAGTGAAGGATTCTGCTTATCATATTCCTAATCTACCTTAATTTTAGAAAGATAAAGCTACAGAAATTTGATAAAGAGGTATTTCTTAGGAAGAGAGCCACTTAAAAAAAAATAGAACAGCATAGGGGCCCCTGGGTGGCTCAGTCGTTAAGTGTCTGCCTTCAGCTCAGGTCATGATCCCAGGGTCCTGGGATCGAGCCCCGCATCGGGCTCCCTGCTCGGCAGGAAGCCTGCTTCTCCCTCTCCCACTCCCCCTGCTTGTGTTCCCTCTCTCGCTGTGTCTCTTTCTGTCAAATAAATAAATAAAATCTTAAAAAAAAAAACAGAACAGCATAAATTATCAAATTTAAGAGCTCCATGTATATTTAATACAAGCAAAGTATTAATGTGGCATTTTAAACAGCCCTTTTTATAAAAGACCCCATATGAGATTATTTCTTCTTCTTCACTTATTTTGGTCTTAAAATGGTATTTCTGGAGGCCTGACGATCCTAGCTCAACTAGTACCTTTTTCTCTCTCTTTCCTTATACTTAGGTAAGGTGCCGTGACTCTAAACCCTGACTGACAAAGGCTCCCATTACATTGATAGAAAAAGCCAAAAACCTGTAACAGTCGGTGAGACTATGGATCAGGCCACAAACCCTCCCCAACCCCTTACTTCTCTGGCCTCCCCTCCTCCACTCTCTCTTGCTTGCTCCTCCTGCTCCAGCCATGCTGTCCTCTGGGTCCTAACTACACTCAGGAGTCACATTCTGACTTCAGGGCCTTTGCACTGGCTGGTCCTTCTGCCTCAGACATGTGTTTCCCATTTAACTGCATGGCTAAGCCCTTACCTTCTTCAAGTTTTTGTTTACGTGTTACCTCCTCAATGAGGCTTACACCCACACCACCCCACCTAAAATTATAAAACTCATCTTGTACTTCTGACCCATTCTCCTTCTTCTGCTCTGTTTAAGTACTTAGTGCCTTCTAACACACTGTATCATTTACAAAGTTAAATAGTTATTGTTTTAGGTCTGTTGTGTACCTTCCACCCCAGCAAAACAAAGATTTTATTAATTTTGTTTGGTACTGCATCCCAAGAGCCTAAAACAACACCTGGTACACAGCAGGTACTAATAAATATTTGTTGAATGAACAGAATACATGCATGAATGGATGTAATAGGCCTATCAACAGTTTTTCAAATTAATTTTAATTAAATCTCATCAATATGCTGAAAGGAATTGTTACGGAGAAAATAAATTTTCACATGCTTTGATGTCTGCATACATCTGGTTCCCCTGTCTACACTATCCTTCTTCCTCACTCCTAACACTCCTTCCCTGATTCATACATATGCTCAGTCAGATTCCAACTAAATGTCACAAACTAATAGGTCTTTCAAAAACGTCATCTTTGTTAACTTAAACCGTTAACTTAACTGTGGTTAGGTGCCCCTCCTAAATACTCTCCATGTACCTATGTTTCTTTTTCTCATAGCCTTTCCACATGTATTGCAAAAACTATTTTTTCACCATACCAAAATGTGAGCTCCTTGGAAGGAGAAACTTTTCTTTTTTTGAGCGAGAGAGAGTGCACATGTGCCAGGCTGGGGCTAAGAGGTGGAGGGGCAGAGGGAGAGGGAGAATCTTAAGTAGGCTCCACACCAAGCACAGAGCCCGACGCAGGGCTCGATCCCAGGACCCTGAAATCATGACCTGAGCTGAGATCACGAGTCAGGCGCTTCACCAACTGAGCCACCCAGGTGCCCCAAGCAGAAACCATTCTTACTTGCTCTTCCCTCATGGCCCTAGAGCTCACATCACGTAACACATGACAGGCACTCGATAAATGTCTTGTGTTAATAAAACATTTTTTTAAAAACCTACTAAACTGAAATAATAGTGAATCACAGAAATTTACCTCTTACTTGTTTCCTTAGTTTTTCAATTTCTTCTTTTAAGGCTTTTATTTCTAAATCTTTGCTTGCTGTTAGTGGACCATCAGCAGTTGAATACTGTAGAGCTTGAACAGTCTGTGTTGACTCTTAAAAAAAAAAAGAAAGAAAAAATGAGAAATATGGCCATATCTTAAATTTTTAAAACTAACAACAATATATTTCTTTCTAGAGAAATCCTTACATAATTCTGATCAAAACATCTACACATCAACAAAAAGCAAGTAAATATATCACAATTAAATATCAAAACTCCAATGCATGTTTCTTTAAAAGTATAACAGATGAGGAAAGGATCTGCCTACTACCATGTGAGATCTTCCATTTCAAACACTGCTGGTGCAGTCTACCACTAAGTCAATAACCATTCAGGCCCCATTCATCCTAGCAGGAAGTGTCATCATGCAATAACCCCAAAAACTTCCTGTGTCAGATGATGCATTAAAACCAGAGTCTGGTATGTCGAGGGAGGTTTAGAGATTTAATACAGCTCACCTTGAACAATGCAGGGGGGGATGTTTGGGGGCACTGAACCCCCCCATGCGGAAGAAAATCTGTGTATAACTTCTGACCTATACAATTAACTACTGAGAGCCTCTTGTTGACCAGAAACCTTATCAATAACACGAACAGTGATTGACACATACTTTGTAGGTTATATGTATTATACACTGTATTCTTACAATCAGGTAAGCTGAAAAGAAGGAAATGTTACTGAGAAAATCATAAGGAGGAGAAAACACATTCACTGTACTGTATTTACAAAAAAAAAAAAAAATCCACAGGACCCACTCAGTTCAAACCCGCATTGTTTCAAGGGTCAAGTGCATACAATACACAGAAATGCTGGCCCCCAAATTTTATGTATGAAAGTTGAAGCCCACTACAGATGACTTCGGCTCATCAATTTAGCTAAAACAGAGATTACTATTCTTGTTCTAATCAGAAGATGCAAGGTATTCAAGAAACACTAATTCTACTGAGGTTTATTCCCAGATATTATCAGAAGATATGGAAAAAAAGAAAACTTTAAAGAATTTTATCAGAAATGAAACCACCCTTGTCCTAAATAAAATAGTTATTGTGCTATCTTATGGAGGGTTTGCAATAGTCTCTATTCACCATAATTTTTGGTTAGTACAAGTCATTACTGATTGTTTTATACTACTTATATTATTTATATATTGCTTTATATAACATTATTGCTTATATGCCATATTATATGTATTACTTATGTTTTATATATGTGTGTATGTGTATATATAGATGTATATATGTGTACACACCCACAAACCACACACACACACACACACACACACACAAGCTCCAAAATATTGTGGCCTTCAGAGGAGGGAGATTTTCTAATTAATTTTTACCATATGCACAGAGAATAGTATCATGATATTTGTATTCATAAATACTGGTTAATTTGAATTAAAGGTGTAAGATGTACCTATTGTGCATCCAACCATGATCTTCTACATTCAGTAAGTACTTCTTATACTTTTCTGTTTCAAAACATGGTAAATATCAATGCATTTGTACTTACTATCTTTAAAAGAACATCCTTTATTTATTTTAAAAAGATATCTAAGGGGGCACCTGGGTAGCTCAGTAAGTTAAGTGACCAACTCTTGATTTCGGCTTAGGTCGTGACCTCAGGGTGGTGAGATCAAGCCCTGCCTATGTGGGGCTCCATGCTCAGTGCTGAGTCTGTTTAATATTCTCTCTCTCTCCCTCCCTCTCTCCCTCTGCCCCTATCACCACCACACGCACGCATGTGCATGCATGCTCTTTCTCTCAAAAAAATTATATATATTAGAAAGATACCTAAGTTAGGAGGAGAAAAAGGAAGATATAAAAATAGCCAGCAGATACCAGTCACAGCTCCTTTTCCTCCTAGACTTCACATCCTGCAGGGTATGGAGGTGGGTAGGTGCCCTGGCTCCTCTTTGCTACCTCTGTCCACCCTGTAAATCCCAGTCTGCTAAAATGCCCATTACTCATCTGCTGAAGTTATTATCCATTGTCTTTCTTATTCTGTCTTTGACTAACAATTTCACACATTGTTCACTGCCCTTCTATTACAACCCTTTTTATTATTCTTATTAACTTTAATATCAAAATAGACAAGCCACCCAACACTCTGGCTTCTCAGACACACAAATCCCCCATGCAGACACAGTTGGGGCTTTTTATCTTCTTGTTTCTGAACCAAATTCAGGTGCACTGACAAGGTAGGCTGGCCAAAACTGACGATAGTTTAAATCAATCATGGTGAACCCATCCTTTGTTGCCAGTACTGGTTAAGAATTAGGTATGTAACCTAGTGAGAACTACTAGTCCCTTGAGAAGAAGTCCCAGAGGGGGCTGCCTGGAAAGGGGTAAGTCTCTTACAGATGGAGAGATGGATGAAAGGAAGCGAGCCTTCATTTGGTCTCCACATGTGTGCAGACATGATCTGGAATTTTAGCAGTATGGGAGAATCATGAGAGGAAAGCCATGAAAATCACAGAGAAGCTAACCCCACTACTGGCACTGAAATGATCTACTTCTGACTTCCTACATGAGATAATAAATCTGTATTATTTAAGAATTCTAGGATTTGCAGCCCAAAACAACCTAGCTGGTCTCCAGCAAAACCACCAAATCTACGGGTCACACCCTAGACCCGTGGTTCTCACCTTGTCTGAGCTTAGAAATGTGTATATATGCACACAGCAGGGAGTGGGGGGTGTTGACACAGGTGTAGCTAGGAGATGATTAAAGGTATTTAGTGTCTGGGGACAAAGAAAACTCAGTATCTTACAGAATGTTTAAGTCTCCTGCATCAAAGAATTACCCTGCCCTGAATACTAGTAGTTTGCCTATGGAGAAATGCTACTAATGTACACTTTTCCATTATTTAGTAACTGTATGGCCTCCCAAATCTTGATTTCAAGTACACCATTCTCTCTTATCTTTACAGTGTGCTTACTACTCCAGGGACCACTTCAATGATGCTCATTCCCACCAAGAGATCAAATCCACTGTCCTCATGTTGTTCAGTTTTTCTCTTTTCTTCCTTATTTAGCCAGGTTGGATTCCGTGGTCCAACACTACAATGGACTACTTTGCACACACACCTTTCATCTCTTTGCCCTCCTCTCCTCCATTACACCCACCCTAGAAGACCCCAAACTTGGCCGACTCTGACTCTCCTACTTGTGCTCCCTCCCTAGAAGCTGACAAAGTGGCTGAAGAAAACACAGTCACTTCAAATTTATGTCTACTGATATCGAACAGCCTGGCGATGACTGGCAGTCCTCAGCTGCATCCCTAGACCATTTCTTCTCTTCTCTAAACTGACCATTTCACATATTCTCTTTTTCTTGTCAAAATCTAATACACTCTCCACCTTCCTCATTCCCAGCTGATGATCCTGCTTTGTATCTGATTTTGCATCGGTCTCCTCAAAGTAAAATGTAAGCACTGCACGGGCAAGTATTTTTCTCATTTTCTGCTCATTGTTACATCCTCAGTTATGTACAGAACAAGTCCTAGGTCATCAGTGTTCAAGAAATAGCTGATAAATGGATGAAACGGCCTGATGTAAACCACTGCATGAAACCGGCGTTAATACAAAAAGGCAATGATCCCACATTTTCATTGCACTTGCTTGGTGTAAATGATACAAATCACACATAATGATAGTTTCTAAGAACATGTTAGATTATTCAAAACATCAAAAAAGCCTGGTATATAGGAATTTCTCATTCAGAATAGGGAGGGGTAGGAAGCACTAGGTCTCTTCTGCTGCAAAAAGTAAAAATACGTAACTTGCAAAAGTCTTATTTTTACAGAAATCATGTATCTGAGAAAGCAAAGAGGACTAAGAACAGTAAAACAGAGAGGTACAGGCCATTCTGAGGTGAGAGGACTGGCAGCTGCCTCTGACTTCTGAATTCTACCCGATTCTATGAGCAGGCTTAGGCTCCAGGTTGCTCTAAATTGAGGGATACCACTCTGGAGTGAAAACACATGACAATTTCTGGAAAATGGGTGGGGCTGCAGAAACAATTTGGAAACCACGAGATCCCTAAATATGTGGTGCTATTTTCATCATGGTGCATTTGTTGTATCTGGAGACTGCATGGAAGTTAGCAGCTTCTAATACTCAGACTGAAGTTTCCTCCAGTCTGAAGAGTATTTCAGAAACAAAAATCTTGCCCAAGGAAAAGAGTCTGTCTTGAAGACATGGCCAGTCTCCCAATCAACATATTTGCCAGATAAAGAAATGGCACGGAGGTAGGAGGCTTAAGGGCAGAATAAATCTCCCACAGTTGATGGAGAGAGAAAGAGAGAGCCCCAGCCAGGCTCTGTGTAGATCTCCCTTTGTGTTATTTGAAACCGGAGGTTAAGTTGAGTCCAATGAAAACTGCAAACCAGCCTTGTCCTAGCTCCATTCCAGGTTAGACAGAGCATCAGGAGAAACAAAAAAACTTGTGCTACAGCACCACCTTCTGGAAAACAAAGGCTTCTGATTGACAACCTACTGAACTCTTAAATCCAAGGAAACAAAACCTTATCTAAGTAGGAAACGTGTTTGCTACTTCAAATGTGACAGCAGAGGTACATTCATGATACATTATGAAAAATATCACAGTAATAGGTTTTCACAAAAAGAAAAGGCCTAATCTGCAGCAACCAAACTCAAAGACACAAAACACTGTGTTCTCACTGATGAAAGATACAAAATAGCAGCTATGAAGAAATTCAATGAGCTACAAGAAAACTCAGAAAGGCACTTCAATGACCTCAGGAATAAAATTAATGAAAGAGGTTGAAATTACGAGAAAGAAGCAAACAAAAATTCTGGAGCTGAAGGACTCAATCAATATGAGTCCTTTTCAATGCACTAGAAAGCACTGGAAACAGCAGATCAGATGGAAGAGAGAATATGCAGTTTGAAGGGTGGGAATCCAGAAATGATTTGGGTGGGAGAGGAGAGAGAATGGAGATTTCTAAAAGGTGAAAAAATGCTACAAGACTTATACTCCACTAGACAAGCAAACATAAGAAAAATGTGGATACCATGGGGGGGGTAATTTATTTAAAGAAATAATAGTTGACCTTCAGGAAGAAACAGAAAGTCTGAACAGACCAATAATGAGTAATGGGATTGAATCAGTAATCAAAAATCTCCCAACACAGAAATCCTTAGGAATTAAAAGCTTCACTGGTGAATTCTACCAAACATTTTAAGAAAAATTAACAACAATCCTCCTCAATCTCTTCAAAATAATGAGGAAGGAATACTTCCAGACTCATTCTATAAGGCCAGCATTACCTTGATACCAAAACCAGAGAAGACAACCACAAGAAAACTATAGACCAATGTCTCTGATGAATATTGATGAAAACATTCACATTAAAATATTAGCAAGCTGAATTCAAGAACACATTCATAGGATTATATACCATGAAAAGTGAGATTTATTCCTGGGATGCAAGGATGGTCCAACATATGCAAATCAATAAATATAATACATCACCCTAATAAAATGAAAGATAAAAATCACATGATCATCTCCATAGACACAATAAAATCATCTGAAAAAATGCAACATCCTTTCATGATGAAAACCTTCACAGATTGGATTTAAAAGGAACATACCTCAACAAAATAAAGGCCATTTGCAACAAGCCAACAGCTAACCTCACACTCAATGGAGAAAAATTGAAATCTTTTCCTCTAAGATCAGAAACAAAACAAGGGTGCCCACTCTCTCCACTCCCATGCAATATAGTAACGGAAGTCCTGGCTAGAGCAGTCAGGCAAGAACAAAGAAATAAAAGGCAGCTAAATCAGAAAGAAAGAAGTAAAATTGGTGCTATTTGTTGATGGGATTTTATATATAGAAAATCTCAAGGAGCAAACTATAACTATTGGAACTGATCAACAAATTCAGTAAAGTTGCAGGATTCAAAATCAACACATATAAATCTGTTGTATTCCCTTACAGTCATGACGAAACATCTGAAAAAGAAAGAAAACTATCCCATTCACAATAGCATCAAAAACAATACTCAGGAAACATTTAACCAGCTAAGGGAAATATCTATACAATGGAAACTGTAAGAATTTGCTGCAAGAAACTGATGATGACACAAACAAACAGAAAACTATTGCATGTTCATGGATCAGAAGAATTAATATCATTAAAATGTTGATACTACTGAAAGCCACTTACAGATTTAACACAATATCCAGAAATAGAAGAAACAATACTAAAATTTGTTGTGGAATGACAAAAGACCCTGAAAAGGAGGGCGGAGCAAGATGGCGGAGGAGTAGGAGACCTGGACTTCATCTGGTTCCAGGAATTCAGCTGGATAGGGATCAAAACATTCTGAACACCTACGAACTCAACAGGAGATCGAAGAAAAGAATAGCAACAACTCTCTGAACAGAAAAGCGACCACTTTCTGGAAGGTAGGATGTGCGGAGAATGTGAATTCAAGGGGATATTCGGAAAGATACGTGGCAGGGGAGGGGGCCTACATCCGCCGCTTTTGGCAAGTGATAGAGCAGCAGAGCACAAAATCAAAAAACTTTTAGAAGTCGGCCTCGCTGAGGGACGACGCTACAGTGGCTAAGCAGGGGGTGGAACCCTCACGGGACAGTGTGCTCTAAGGACCCTCGGGGGTCACAGGAAGACCAGGGGTGCCTGAGTGTGGCAGAGCTCCCAGGTATCGGAGCGGGGAAGCGGGCTGCAGAGCCGGAGCCGAGGCGCAGGCTCTCAGCTCGCAGTTGCCATAAACCATGATCCACGGCACAGTCAGGCCATTACTCTTCCAGCAGGGACCCAACAAGCAGCAGATCTGGGGAGACTCACCTTCCTCCCTGGGGAGGAGCAGTGCGGGAGCCACCACAGGGATCTGCTGGGTTTGGAGACTCCACACAGAGTCGGGTGCCAGAGACAGAAATGCTCAGTCACAGTCCGGGTGAGCACGGAGTGCGGCTGAAGACCGGGGAGAGGGGAATGATTGACTGCTTTTTGCTGGGGGCGCACTGAAGAGTGGGGCCCCCGAGCTCTTGGCTCCTCCGTAGTTGAGATTGGGAGGCCACCATTTTCACTCTCGTCCTCCAAAACTGTACCGAAAGCTTGCAGGGAACAAAAGCTCCTGAGAGCAAACCCGAGCAGATAACAGCCCGGACAGGCAAGGGCGGGGCAATTCCACCTCTGGCAAAGACATTTGGGAACCACGGCAACAGGCCCCTCGCCCAGAAGATCAGCAAGAACAGGCAGCCAAGGCCAATTTTACCCATCAATGAGAACTGCAGAACTCCAGCACTAGGGGAATACTGCATGTAGAGTTCATGGCTTTTTTACCATGATTCTTTAGTCTTTCAAAGTTAAACTTTTATTTTTTTTTGGAAATTTTCTTTTTCCCTTTTTCAACCAACATATTATCAATCGCTTTTTAAAAAAAAAACATTTTTACTTTTCATTTTTAGAGTCATATTCTATCCCTTCATAGTAGTTACCCTTATTTTTGATATATATATAAAAGTTGTTCTCTCTTTAGAATTTTGAGATACACTTTCTTCTAACAGATCAAAATATACCCTAAATCTCTAGTGTATGGCTTTGTTCTACTCTCCTGCCTGACCACATTCTCTCCCTTTTTTTTCTCTTTTTTAAAATCCTCTTCATTCTTTTTTCAAACAACTTCTTATCTTATCAATTCCTTTTATAAATTTTTTATAATTTTCATTTTTACAATCATATTCCATCCCTCATCACATTAACCCTTATTTTTGTCATATATGTTTTCCTTTCTTTAAAATTTTGGGAGGCACTTTCTTCTAACAAACCAAAATGCACCCAAAATCTAGTGTGGGGCACTGATCTATGCACCAGCTTGATCATATCTGATCATATTCTGTTTTTTTTGTTTTGTTCTGTTTTTGTTTTTATCTTTTTCTTTTTTCTTTCTTTCCCTTTCTTTCCCCTAGTTTCAGGTCTCTTCTGATTTGTTAAGAGTATATTTTCTGGGGACGTTGTTACCCTGTTAGCATTTTGTTCTCTCATTCATCCATTCTCCTCTGGACAAAATGACAAGATGGAAAAATATCACCTCAACAAAAAGAACAAGAGACAGCACCGACTGCCAGGGACCTACTCAATATGGACATTAGTAAGATGTCGGACCTAGAAGTCAGAAATATTGATTTTAAAGATACTAGCTGGGCTTGAAAAAAGCATGGAAGTTATTAGAGAAACCCGTTCTGGAGAAATAGAAGAACTAAAATCTAACCAAGTCGAAATTAAAAAGGCTACTAATGAAGTGCAATAAAAAATGGGGGCGCTAACTGCTAGGATAAATGAGGCAGAAGAGAGAATCAGTGAAATAGAAGACCACATGATGGAAAATAAAGAAGCTGAGAAAAAGACAGATAAACAACTACTGGATCAGGAGGGCAGAATTCGAGAGATAAGTGATACCATAAGATGAAACATTAGAATAATTGGGATCCCAGAAGAAGAAGAAAGAGAGAGAGGGGCAGAAGGTATATTGGAGCAAATCACAGCGAGAACTTCCCTAATGTGGGGAAGGAAACAGGCTTCAAAATCCAGGAGTCACAGAGAACCCCCCTCAAAATCATTAAAAATAGGTCAACACCCCAACATCTAATAGTAAAAGTTACGAGTCTCAGAGACAAAGAGAAAATCCTGAAAGCAACTCGGGACAAGAGATCTGTAACCTACAATGGTAGAAACATTAGATTGGCAACAGACCTATCCACAGAGACCAGGCAGGCCAGAAAGAACCGGCATGATATATTGAGAGCACTAAATGAGAAAAATATGCCGCCAAGAATACTATATCCAGCTAGGTTGTCATTGAAAATAGAAGGAGAGATAAAAAGCTTCCAGGACAAACAAAAACTAAAGAAATTTGCAAACACGAAACCAGCCCTACAAGAAATATTGAAAGGGGTCCTCTAAGCAAAGAGAGAGCCTAAAAGAAACATAGACCAGAAAGGAACACAGAAAATATACAGTAACAGTCACCTTACAGGCAATACAATGGAACTAAGTTCCTATCCTTCAATAGTTACCCTGAATGTAAATGGGCTCAATGCCCCAATCAAAAGACACAGGCTATCAGATGGGATTAAAAAACAAGCCCCATTGATACGCTGTCCACAAGAGACTCATTTTAGACCCAAAGACACCCCCACATTGAAAGTGAGGGGGTGGAAAACCACTTACCATGCTAATGGACACCAAAAGAAAGCTGGGGTGGCAATCCTTATATCAGTCAAATTAGATTTTAAACCAAAGACTGTAATAAGAGATGAGGAAGGACACTATATCCTACTTAAAGGGTCTATCCAACAAGAAGATCTAACAATTGTAAATATCTATGCCCCTAACATGGGAGCAGCCACTTATACATGCCAATTAATAACAAAAGCAAAGAAACACATCAACAGCAATACAAATAATAATGGGGGCCTTTAAAACTCCCTCACTGAAATGGACAGATCATCTAAGCAAAAGATCAACAAGGGAATAAAGACTTTAAATGACACACCGGACCAAATGGAGCTCACAGACATATTCAGAACATTCCATCCCAAAGCAACAGAATACACATTCTTCTCTAGTGCCCATGAAACATTCTCCAGAAGAGATCCCATCCTAGGTCACAAATCAGGTCTCAACTGATACCAAAGGATTGGGATCATTCCCTGCACATTTTCGGACCACAATGCTTTGATTCTAGAACTCAATCACAAGAGGAAAGTAGTAAAGAACTCAAATACATGGAGGCTAAAGAGCACCTACTAAAGAAACAATGGGTCAACTAGGAAATTAAAGAGGAATTAAAAAAAATTCATGGAAACCAATGAAAATGAAAACACAACTGTTCAAAATCTTTGGGATACAGCTAAGGCGGTACTAAGAGGAAAGTATAGAGCTATACAAGCCTTTCTGAAGAAACAAGAAAGGTCTCTTGGGGCGCCTGGGTGGCTCATTGGTTGAGCGACTGCTTTCGGCTCAGGTCATGGTCTCAGGGTCCTGAGATCGAGCCCCGCTTCGGGCTCCCTGCTCGGCGGGAAGCCTGCTTCTCCCTCTCCCACTCCTCCTGCTTGTGTTCCCTCCCTTGCTCTCTCTGTCAAATAAATAAATAAAATCTTAAAAAAAAAAAAAGAAAGAAACAAGAAAGGTCTGAAATACACAACCTAACCCTACACCTAAAGATTTTATTTATCTAACCCTACACCTAAAGGAGCTGGAGAAAGAACAGCAAACCCAGCAGGAGAGGAGAAATAATAAAGATCAGAGCAGAAATCAATGAAATAGACGCCAAAAGAACAGTAGAACAGATCAACGAAACTAGGAGCTGGTTCTTTGAAAGAGTTAACAAGATTGATAAACCCCTGGCCAGACTTAGCAAAAAGAAAAGAGAAATGACCCAAATCAACACAATCATGAATGAAAGAGGAGAATTCACAACCAACACCAAAGAAATACAATTATAAGAATATATTATGAGCAACTCTATGCCAGCAAATAAGATAACCTGGAAGAAATGGATGTATTCCTAGAGATGTATCAACTACCAAACTGAACCAGGAAGAAACAGAAAACCTGAACAGACCCATAACCACTAAGGAAATTGAAGCAGTCATCAAAACTCTCCCAACAAACAAAAGCCCAGGGCCAGATGGCTTCCCGGGGGAATTCTACCAAACATTTAAAGAAGAATTAATACCTATTCTTCTGAAACTGTTCCAAAAAAATAGAAACGGAAGGAAAACTTCCAAACTCGTTTTATGAGGCCACCATTACCTTGATTCCCCAAACCAAAGACCCCATCAAAAAGGAGAATTACAGACCAATATCCTTGATGAACATGGATGCAAAAATTCTCAACAAAATACTAGCCAATAGGATCCAACAGTACATTAAAAGGATTATTCACCACGACCATGTGGGATTTATCCCTGGGCTGCAAGGTTGGTTCAACATCCACAAATCAATCAATGTGATACAATACATTAACAAAAGAAAGAACAAGAATCATATGATCCTCTCAGTGGATGCAGAAAAAGCATTGGAGAAAGTACAGCATCCTTTCTTGATTAAAACTCTTCAGAGTATAGGGATAAAGGGTACATACCTCAATATCATAAAAGCCATCTATGAAAAACCCACGGCGAATATCATTTTCAATGGGGAAAAACTGAAAGCTTTCCCCCTAAGGTCAGGAACACGGCAGGGATGTCCACTATCACCACTGCTATTCAACATAGTATTAGAAGTCCTAGCCGCAGCAATCAGACAACAAAAAGAAATCAAAGGCATCCAAATCGGCAAAGAAGAAGTCAAACTCTCACTCTTTGCAGATGATATGATACTTTATGAGGAAAACCCAAAAGACTCCACCCCAAAACTGCTAGAACTCATACAGGAATTCAGTCAAGTGGCAGGATATAAAATCAATGCACACAAATCAGTGGCATTCCTATACACCAACAACAAGACAGAAGAGAGAGAAATTAAGGAGTCGATCCCATTTACAATTGCACCAAAAACCGTAAGATACCTAGGAATAAACTAACCAAAGAGGCAAAGGATCTGTACTCAGAAAAGTATAAAATACTCATGAAAGAAATTGAGGAAGACACAAAGAAATGGAAAAACGTTCCATGCTCATGGATTGGAAGAATAAATATTGTGAAGATGTCAAGGCTACCTAGAGCAATCTACACATTCAATGCAATCCCCATCAAAATACCATCCACTTTTTTCAACGAAATGGAACAAATAATCCAAAAATTTGTATGGAACCAGAAAAGACCCCGAATAGCCAGAGGAATGTTGAAAAAGAAAGGCAAAGCTGGCGGCATCACAATTCCGGACTTCCAGCTCTATTACAAAGCTGTCATCATCAAGACAGTATGGTACTGGCACAAAAACAGACACATAGATCAATGGAACAGAATAGAGAGCCCAGAAATGGACCCTCAACTCTATGGTCAACTAATCTTTGACAAAGCAGGAATGTCGAATGGGAAAAAGACAGTCTCTTCAACAAATGGTGTTGGGAAAATTGGACAGCCACATGCTAAAGAATGAAACTGGACCATTTCCTCACACCACACACAAAAACAGACTCAAAATGGTTGAAAGACCTCAATGTGAGACAGGAGTCCATCAACATCCTAAAGGAGAACACAGGCAGCAACCTCTTTGAACTCAGCTGCAGCAACTTCCTCCTAGAAACATCGCCAAAGGCAAGGAAGTTCAAAAATGAACTCTTGGGACTTCATCAAGATAAAAAGCTTTTGCACAGCAAAAGAAACAGTCAACAAAACCAGAAGACAACCGACAGAATGGGAGAAGATATTTGCAAATGACATATCAGATAAAGGGCTAGTATCCAAAATCTATAAAGAACTTACCAAACTCAACACCCAAAGAACAAATAATCCAATCAAGAAATGGGCAGAAGACACGAACAGTCATTTTTCCAAAGAAGACATCCAAATGGCCAACAGACACATGAAAAAGTGCTCAACATCGCTTGGCATCAGGGAAATCCAAATCAAAACCTCAATGAGATACCACCTCACACCAGTCAGAATGGCTAAAATGAACAAGTCAGGAAACGACAGATGTTGGCGGTGATGCGGAGAAAGGGGAACCCTCCTACACTGTTGGTGGGAATGCGAGCTGGTGCAACCACTCTGGAAAACAGTATGGAGTTTCCTCCAAAAGTTGAAGATAGAGCTACCATACGATCCAGCAACTGCACTACTGGGTATTTACCCCAAAGATACAAATGTAGGGATCTGAAGGGGTACGTGCACCCTGATGTTTATAGCAGCAATGTCCACAATAGCCAAACTGTGGAAGAGCCAAGTTGTCCATTGACAGATGAATGGATAAAGAAGATGTGGTATGTATATACAATGGAATATTATGCAGCCATCAAAAAAAACACACACAAGAAACGAAATCTTGCCATTTGCAATGACGTGGATGGATCTGGAGGATTTATGCTGAGTGAAGTAAGTCAATTAGGGAAAGACATGTATCATACGACCTCACTGATATGAGGAATTCTTAATCTCAGGAGACAGATAGTTGCTGGAATGGTGGCGGGGGTGGGTGAGAGGGGTTGCCTGCGTGATAGACATTGGGGAGGGTATGTGCTATGGTGAGTGCTGTGCATTGTGCAAGAGTGTTGGATCACAGATCTGTACCTCTAAAACAAATAATACAATATATGTTAGAAAAAAAAAAGAAGAAGATAGCAGGAGGTGAAGAATGAAGGGGGGAAAATCAGAGGGGGAGACAAATCATTAGAGACTATGGATTCTGAAAAACAAACCGAGGGTTCTAGAGGGGAGGGGGGTGTGAGGATGGCTTAGCCTGGTGATGGGTATTAAGGAGGGCATGTTCTGCATGGAGCCCTGGGTGTTATACACAAACAATGAATCATGGAACACTACATCAAAAACTAATGATGTAATGTATGGTGATTAACATAACAATCAAAAATTTAAAAAAAAAAAGACCCTGAAAAGACAGAGCAGTCCTGATAAAAAGAACAGAGCTAGTGGCATCATGCTTCCTAATTTTCAAACTATACTACAAAGCTACAGTAATAAAAACAGTATGTTACTGGTACAAAAACAGACATACAGACCAGCAGAACAAAAGAGAGAGCTCAGGATCAAATCCTGGCATATATGGTCAACTAATATTCAATAAGGGAACCAAAAAATACCCAATGGAGAAAGGACAGTCTGTCCAACAAATGGTGCTGGGAAAACTGGATAAATACATGCAGAACAATGCCAAGTGGGCCTCTCTCATGCCACTCACAAAAATTAACTCAAAATAGATCAAAGACTTAAACATAAGACCTGATAGCAAGACTTCGAGAAGAACACATAGGTTAGAAGCTCCCAGACACTGGTGTTTGCAATGATATTTTGGATATGATGCCAAAAGCACAAACAACAAAAGCTAAAATCAACAAATGGGACTACATCAAACTTTCAAAATCTTCTTTCTGTAAAGCAAAAGAAACAACCAGCAAAATGAAAAGGCAACCTACAGAATGGCAAAAAACTTCTGCAAGCAATGTATCAGATAAGGGGCTAATATTCAAAATATATGAAGAACTCATACAACTTAATGACAAAAAAAAATCCAATTTAAAAATGGGCAGAACTAAATAGATACTTTTCAAAAGAGTACTTCAAAATGGCCAACAGGCACATGAAAAGATGCTTAACATCACTCACCTCAAGGAAATGCAAATCAAAACCACAATGTCACAATGCTCATACTGTCAGAATGGCTATCAGGAAGAAGGCAAGAGAAAACAGGTGCTGACAGGGATGGAGTGAAAAGGGAACCCTTGTACACAGTTGGTGGGAATGTAAACTGGTCCAACCACAATGTAAAACATTATGAAGTTTCCTCAAAAAATTAAAAACCAATCTGGCAGATGATCCAGTAATGCCACATCTGGTTATATACTCAAAGGAAATGAAAGCAGGATTTTGAAGAGATATAAGCACCCCCATGTTTACTGAAACATTATTCACAATAACCAAGATATGGAAACAAACCAAAGTCTATCAATGGATGAATGGATAAAAAAGACGGGGTATATGTACACAACAGAATGTTATTCAGCCACGAGAAAGGAAAGAGTATCCTGCCATTTGTGACAAAATGAATGGATGGACCTGGAGCACACGATGCTCAGTCCAACAGAGCAAGACAAGCACTGCATAACATCACTTATATGTGAGATCTAAAAATGTCAAACTCATGAAAAACAGAGAGTAACACTGTGCTTACCAGGGGATGGGGCAGGAGTGGGGGCACGAGACTGATGTTGTTTAAGGGTACCAACTCGCAACAAGTAGTAAAGAAGTCACAGAGATCTACTGCACAGTGTCATAAATACAGATAACAATGCTGTCCTGTAATTACTTATGTGCCAGAAGTACTAACCATCACTACAACAATCTTACTACAGTATATAAATGTACCAAATTAACAAGGTGTACATCTTAAATTTATACAATGATATACGGTAAATATATTTAATTAAAAAGTCAAAAGAAACAACTTCACAAAGAAGAAGGAATCCACATGCAGAGATCATAGCAACTTACAGAAAAATGGAAAACTGTCTGTTTTATTGATGTCTGTAGTTTTTTTTTTTTCTCTATGGGGCCTCTAAAAGTATAACAGCAAAATTTTATTGTTGTAAAACTTTGATTATTTCTCTCAAGAGTTACAAGCTATTTGATTATTTATACAAACATTCCTTTGTTCACAAAAGGAGTAAGTAAAATAAATTGTATGTTATGTCCCTTACTCTGAAGAAAATAAAAGAGGAAAGAGGGAGAGTAAGTGGAGATAAAACAAGAGTATGATGTATTTTTTAAATTTATTTATTTTTAGATTTTTTTAAATTTATTTTTTGACAGAGACAGAGAGGCAACATAAGCAGGGGGAGTGGGAGAGGGAGAAGCAGGCTTCCTGCAGAGCAGGGAGCCTGACTTGGGGCCCGATCCCAGGACCCTGGGATCATGTCCTGAGCCGAAGGCAGATGCTTAATGACTGAGTCACCCAGGCGCCCCAAGATTAGGTTTTTAATAGAGTGGTCAGAAAAACCTCATTTCAAGGTAACACTCAAGTAGAAACCTGAAGGAGGTAAGGGAATGAGTCATGTGAATGCCAAAGGAAGAAAATTTAAGGCAGGGCAACAGTTGACACAAAGGCCCTGAGGTGGGGACGTGCCTGGTTTGTAGAAAGAACAGCCAGGGAGCCCAGGGTGGCTAGAAACAGAAGGAACAGTGGGGGAGGCAGGGGCGAGATAAGGCAGGGAAAGCAGCTAGAAAGCGGTTACAAGAAGGCGGTGACAGTGGTGGTGATGTGAGTGGGGTGATGGCCACACAGTAATGGGGATATTGGACTCCCAATCTTCTGTGATGGCAAAGCTGCCCAGGTTTGCTGACGGGCAAAATGGGAGATGTGACAGAAGGAGAGGGCTTAAGGATGCCTGGAAAGTTGTAGTTTTGAGCACCTAAGAGCCTGGACTGCTCTGGAGGACCCTGACATTCACAGGTCAAAGAGTTCAGGAGAACTCAGGAAAAAGACAGAATAACTGGTTTATGAGGAAAAAGAAGACCAGGAGATTCAAGTGTCCCAGAAGCCAAAAGAAGAGTTGTCAGGAGGGGGAATGGTCACCTGGGTCAGATGCTGACAGGTGAGAAGCCCCAGTCTGGGAAGCAGGACTGCTGGGCTGCTGGGCAGCACACAGTGGGAGTGGACTCGAGATCCACACTCGTGAATCTCAAGTGGGATCAGTCAGCACCCTGCCTGTCCTAAGTATGTTACCTTCAGCCACACGGAATGCAGGTCAATAGGGCTGGGGTTCTGGCAATGGAGTGTGACAGACTGAAGTCAGAGCAGCGGATGTGAGGATCTGAGTAAGGGCTGGAGTATGACTGACCATGGAAGGACGGAGTGTACAAGGCACAGGGTGAGGGGGACAGAGCAGGTAACAGTGGAATGGAAGGAACGCAGGAGGCACCAGAGGGAGTGAACTAGACTACTACGAACAGGAGATGATGCAGGGTTTGCTTGAAACTGAGATTAGAGGCACCTGGGTGGCTCAGTCAGTTAAGCGTCTGCCTTCGGCTCAGGTCATGATCCCAGAGTCTGGGATCGAGCCCTGCACACACAGGGCTCCTTGCTCAGCGGTGAATCTGCTTCTCTCTCTGCCTCTGCCGCTTCCCCCTGCTTGTGTGCTGTCTCTCTCTCTGACAAATAAATAAATAAAAACTTACAAAGAAAAAAGACTTAAAAAAATACAGAAATTGAGATTAATAAAGAATTCTGGACACTGTAGTCTCAACACAGGAGTTGGGTGAGGTCGGGTGGAGCATAGGATCCTTGGATGTGTAAGAATCAAGAGACCAAGAGAAGTCAGAACAGTAGGAGGTTTGCCAAAGTGCATTTTACAGTCACCAAGTATCACACCAGGAGTGATGTTGCAGAGGACAGTTTGCCAGCACTTTCAAGGCTGACGAAATAGGACAGTGGTCCCCAGCGCTACACTGGGATGGGAAGGGCTCCTTTCCCAAGAGCAGCCCCATCTCCTTCCCAGATGAGTTCACGTGTGCACAAAGGAACCCGTGGGGAAACGAATGCTGTCGGGGGGATTGTTAACATCGTGAGTCTACATAAACAGTATTATTCCATATTCCACATGAGTCTTCAACTGGATTTTTTCCACTTCATACAAAAATTTCTTTTCAAGATAAAACAACTCCTCATAATCAATAGTTCTTCAAACTCTGAGTCCAACTCCAAAAGGGAAGATACCATCGTTAACTATATTACCTTGAAGCTTTCTACTCAGCTCAAGCTTTTCCTGTTCGAGGCGCTTGATTCTCCTCTCGTACGCCTCGGTTGCCAGGTTGTTGTCGAGAGTCCTCTGGACACTGACATCAAGGTCCAGGGACGCAGGACCGGCTGTGACACGTAAACAGCTCCGATCAGAAAGAACACTGAAGAAACAGAAAAACGTGAGTTCATGTGGAAAAGAAAGTGAAGAAACAGAGAGAGCCTTCTGCAGCTGTCTATTTAAAACATGGATTTCAATATCTAGCTACAGTTAGCCGTCTAGGGTGATGGTAAAACACACTGCTTACAAATCTCAACACACACCACTTTTTAGAAGCATTTTTTTAAAATGTCCCAATTGTCTTGAATTTCAATAACCACAAATTATAAAATGATATTTGCTGAACAAAAGGTGACCACCTAAGTGAAACAGTAGTCAAAAGCACACACCATGGTCCTGTTCGTCAGAATCTGGACTCAAAAGTGAAATGCTTCTTTTAATTCAATACAATTTAGCTAAAAATATTTGAAGTGTTGGACATTCAGCAGTGAGCAAATTCGACACTTGCCCATGAAGAGCTTATGTTCCTATGATGGAGACAGAAACAAACGAGATAAATAAGTACAATATTCAGGGCATTAGGCAGTGCTGAATGCTAAGGAGAAAACATCAAGCAGGAAAGGAAGAGGTGACATATTGAGGGGGAAGAAATAAAAATCCAGACAAAGTGGCCAGGAGGCTATCACTCAGAGAGGAACTCTGAATAAAGTCCAGAGGGAGTAACCGGGGGGGGGAGAGCATTCCAGGCAGATGGAACAGAAGTGCAAGAGCACTGAGATAGGAGTAGGCTTTCTGGCCTGGGACCGTGCCAGAAAGGAGCCATGTGTGCCTGGAGCAGAGTCAGCAAGGTTAAGAGTAGCAGGAAAGAGAAAGTGAGCCAATCATGCAGGGTCTTGGTAAGAATGTTGGTTTGGATTAAGATATAAGCCACTGGAGTTGGGGGACCGTGGCGATAGGTCTGGAACAGGGGAGTGACACGTTCCGACTTATCTTTTAGCAGGACCAGACAGGTTCAAAGAAATCTAAGAGACGAGTTTATAAACATTTGAGTAGGTGGTTCAGAGAGGTTTTAAGTAGGACAGAGCAGAGGGGTCTCACATTCAGGAGTTGCCAGTAAGTATGGGGGAGTGAACCACAGTATAAGTGGAAAAGGTCCCAAGATAAAGCCGTGGGGCCCAGGGAGATTGGGAGATCAGAAGGCATCAGCTGCAGAGGCAGAGAAGAACTGGCCAGAAAGGTGAGAAGTCAGGCAAGCACCCTGGAAGGTAAAAGACAGAAGTGCTGTGATGGGAAGGAGCCATGACGCACAAGATGAGTGCAGACACGAGACAGGACCGACTGGGAGCCCCCATGGTTCATCTGCACAGGCAAGCGCTCGGGGCCAGAGGCAGGCAGGCGGAACCGTGCAGAGGAGCATGTGAAAGCTGCCTGCGTCAACCTCTCCATGCAAGGAGAAGTGAGCTCATCAAGGGAGAGCAGGAGAGTGGGCACAGGACCGAGAAGGGTCCTGGAGATCGGTAATCATGACCGTGGAAAGTGAGACCAGTGAGAATGGTCAGATGCTTTTCTTTGGACGCTGTGAACTGCACAGGAACTTGAACAGTAATGATGATATCAATTCAACAAAACCATGAAGGAGAACAGGAGGCAGTCGAGAAATTGAGGGAGGGCACATAAGGAGTGAATATAATCATACTCTGCTTACACCGGGGAAGGAGGACTGGGAAGCAGTCTGTGAAAACAGGGCTGGTCCTGGCACTTGGCACGTGGAGCGTATTTGCTCAAACGCAAGGGACTCTTCCAACCCCTGCCCCAGTGCTGAGAGAAAGACTCTGAGCTCTATTTCTCTCCAAAATGACTTAAGATTCTATGTTCTATTCGTTAGCAGAACATCTAACTTTTTCCAGCAGTAGCTTCAGCCTCTATTTTAAATTTTTTTTGACTTATAAGGCTCTCTCATATATTTTTTTAAAACTTCAATTCATCTTAATTTGCTTTAAGTTGTCCAAATTATGTTAACTTTTCCAACTTACCAGCTACTAGTATATGTGAAACCAACAAATGGCAGATGGTGCCCAGAAAATGCAGTATGTGTGGGTGGGGGCATCGTTTCCTGAAGGAGGAAAGAACATCTGGTAAGAAATAAATAACTGAGACCTGTAGGTTGGCCTATAATAGTTACTATCAATAGGAAATACATGGCTGTTCAATGAAGTGTGGTGCAGATGCACAGTGATCTAGAATCCAGACAATGAACACTGCCACTGTAATATTCTAATAAAATTAAACTCCAGGTGGAAAATCTGACATTGAGAGCACAGTGATTATTCAGGTATGCATATGTGCAGATTTGCCTCATCGCTAAAAATTATTTGTAACCCAAATCAATATTCATAGTACTTCTGCAATCACTCGCAGACATAGGCAGAGTAAAAAAAAAAAATTTGAGCTGCTCAGTGCCTAAGTTTCCAGCTGAGACTGAACAAGGAGACGCTCTGCCTTCTTGTTTCAGCTCTGATACAACAAAGAAGTATTCCTTCCAAGGTCTGCATGTGCCACGTCTTTCACGTTTTTCTGCTTTTTATGGGCGACTGTGTTGTTTAAAATGTCCTCCAACCATAGTGCAGAAGGGCCATCTAAATGGTTTCCAAGCAAGATGGCTGTGATGTGCCTTACAAATACGTATGTGTGTTAGAGAAGCTTTGCTCAGGCCTGAGTTACACTGCTGTTGGCTGTGAACTTGCTGTTAATCAACAATATATATTCAATAAGGTGTCTTTAAAAAGAAACATACATAAAACAAGGTTATGTACCGACTGGTTGAATGAAATGACCAGAGGTTCAGAAGAACCTAACCCTGAATTTCCCCTAAGAAATTTCCCCGAGTTCAATATTCATGAATACAGCATACACAGAAACTTTATGGAACATATAACTACCATAATCAGAATCGACTGTACTACGTATTTAATTTGGAATGACGCAAATTTCTGTTTACAGTAAAATGTAATTCTTACGATAAAACACTGATGAGGAAAGTCCATTTAATTTTTTCTTGGAGGCCCAGAGAGGGAAGCATAAGAAGTCCTTACCTGCCTTGCCCATGCTACCTCCTGAACAGTGAAAAGTGATAGAAAATCAATATACAAATTCTTAGTGCAGAATTAAAACCATAAGAAATAAAATAATGGGATTTTAAAAAGTTCAAATTAAGAAGGCTAAAAAGGCAACCTCCATAAAATTTTATGTTCTTACTGCCCTAAATTGTAACAATGTAACCTAAAGGTGTAGAGCAAGGGTTGACGAACTATGCCGGCCCACAAGCTAAAAGTGGTCCAGTGTTTGGCGACTCTGCTGGTCTGCCACCCGCCTCAAGGGAGGCTACAACCTCAGGATAGCAAGGCTGTAGATTCCCCCCCGTGCCCTTCACTTCCTACCAAGTTTGCTACTTTTAGTGGCAACACCACTGGGCATGGGGAGCTCTCCAGATCAAGTCAGTCTCCTGCCAGCAGTGCCACGGCCCCAACCAGGCCCATGGAATGGGGTGGGGGCAGTTTTTAACCACAGTTTCTCATGAATAAATGCTTCTCGATTTACTTCCCTTGCGTTGAGTGGTCAAGCCCCAAAATGGTTGTTTTTGACAATTCTGTCCAGTATCATGGAGCCTTTTAAGGAGAGATTTGCCAACCTCTTTACTCTGCCATCAAAGTCCACTTTTTTAAGCATCTAACTTCTCTGTCCTAGGAAACCTCACGGCGTAACTCATCTCATTAGTCAACACGTGAAGTTTAATTTTGCTCCTTGTCATGAATAAACATGTTCACCTCAGTGAACTCTCTTAACTTCTCAATAAATGAGAGAATAAATACTAGAAGCCATGATAACTGTCTGACTGGTAATTGATAAGGTCCATACAATTGCTTCATAACCACATTAAAAAGAGAGGGACAGAACTTCTTCGCAATGTCATACTTACAGAATTCTTTAAACAATCATCATCCACATCAAAATTCGATGTATCTGTTGGGCTACTAACTTCTGGAATATAAGGTGCTTCACAGTTTTGAATATTATCCCAATCAATTCCATTGAAAAATGGGTGTTTCTTAAAGTCTTCTATCCCATTTTGACCAAGTCGGTGTTCTCTGCTGCAAATGAGCCTTCGAATAAGATCCTTAGCATTTTCAGACACATCAGTCACTTGAGCTGGAAACTGAAACCTCTCCTAGACAAAGAACAATAGAAACAAAACATAAATCAGTATTTAACTCCCTAAATAGGTTGATTAACATTTATTTTCTTAAAAATGCATTTTAAAAATGTGTAATAAGTGTACACTAGTGCAGAGTACTCATATTACAAGAAAAAAAGAGCATTTACCTAAAAGAACTTTTAATTTTATACGACTTAGTTACACATGCACTGTAGAAAGAATAAATTAAATGCTAAAATACCTTAAACTGCTGTCAAAAGAAAGGGAACTTATTAAAAGTAGAATCTGACTCAACATTTCAGTAGAGTGTCTATGACTGACGATGTTCATATACGCCACAAACTAAGCATTAAGTAACAACAGCAAACACCTGTAAAGAACAGACCATGCACTTGGCACTCGTGGAAACACTTTATTCACTTAATGCCTATAATCCTCACAGCAATCCTCAAAGGCAGGTGCCACTATTATCCTGATTTTATAGAAGAGACCCAAAGGCCCAGGGAGTTCAAGCCAGTTGCTCCCAGTCACACAACTAGTAAACAGGAGAGCTGGGATTTTGGAAGAGCGGCCTGACTCTACAATCCGTGCTCTGAGCCACCACGTCACAGACAACGATCTCTCTGAAATGCTACATGTGGTCTTTACAACTCAGTAGCTGGCTATTCCCTGTCTTCCGATTCTCCATAACTAGTTAGATTATCCTTGCAGCCAGGCAGAAGAGCACCAACTCCACACAAGAGCATCAACTAGTTAATATATTCGTGAAGCAACTGATCATAATGGTATCACCCCCTTTTATGGGACATTCCCATTCCAGGTGTTTGCAACTGCTCACAATCTTCTGAAACCAATCAATCAGAACCTTCCTCTCTTTATTACAATTTATTTCTATTTCACTGGGAATTAAATGGATTAAGGCTCTATTAATTTGTTTCTGTGGTGATTCTGGATTGTTTTCACTGTTTTGATGGTAAAGAAGACTGGAATATCCTTGTACAAACATCTTGATTCGACTGAATATTTCCTTAGGGCAGATTCCTAAAACTGAAGTTGCTCAATCCAAAGTTCTAACCATTTTTAAGGCTCTAGATGCATACTTACAGACTTGTTGACAGAAAGATTACATCAATTTATATTCCTATCAACAATGTCTAACAATGTCCATCTCACTGGATTATTTACAGTACAGTGTAATTTTTCTTTTCATCTTTGCCCAGGGGAAAAGGAATATCTCAGTTTTATTTTGATTTGCATTTCATTTATTATGGCTAAGGATGAGAATTTTTTATTTTTTTAAAGATTTTTATCTATTTATTTGACAGAGAGAAAGAGACAGCGAGAGAGGGAACACAAGCACGGGGGAGTGGGAGAGGGAAAAGCAGACTCCCCGCTGAGCAGGGAGCCCAATGCGGGACTTGATCCCAGGACTCTGGGATCATGACCTGAGCCGAAGGCAGAAGCTTAACGACTGAGCCACCCAGGTGCCCCAGGGTAGGATTTTTTAAATGCATTCTAGTCATGAGTACACTTACAGTAGTAAGGATATAAATTATCTGCTTACCAATTTTGTTATTCTACTGGAGAGACCATTTAATTTCCTATTTATTAGCATTGCTAATAAAATACAGGAGAAGGTAAGAACTCATAATTTCATGTACAATTTATGGATTTTGATTATTCACTTTTGTCAGGTCCCCTATTAGCATAGGAATTAGAATGTTGTTTTTAAAAAAAATTCTTTACCTATCACATTACTTTAAATTTATTGTATATATCATTTACCACATTCAATTGAAAAATAGTAAAACATACTAACTTTATGATTCATGATTTTTCCATACGTCTCCACCAGAGATTCTGCATAAAATGGTGTTTCTCCATAAAGCATTTCATACATACAGACCCCCAGAGACCACCAGTCACATTCAGGCCCATATCTCCCTTTCCCATCTTCCATGGCTTGAAGGATTTCAGGAGAGATATAATCTGGAGTTCCAACAGCCACTGAGGACTGGACCTGAAGAAGTTCACACATTTTTAGTAATCTATTACATTAGAAACAATTAACAATTTTTAATTAAAAATATTTACACTTACTCACATATACAACAGACATTATTTCAAAACTACAACTTTGTCATTACCTGAATTTAGCCTCCTTGTACATATAAGTTAAATTGTATATAATCTCCACACTAGTAGTCCTCCAGATTTCATAATACTATAGAATCTTTATTATTGCTGGTACTTCACTGTCTACATTTAAGGTAACAAAATGATTTGAACACCACAGCCATTAAAAACAAACTGAGTATTTAGTACAGAACATCCTTATTATTGATATTACTAACCAACACATTCATATAAATAATGGAACTAAGAAAATTCTGCAATTTGTCAAAGGAAAAAGCCTGAAAAAAAACAGGCCAATACTTATTAGCGACCTGGAAATTATTTTAAAACACCTTAATTCAAACCTAAGGAAATCAATATTAACAATGTACTGCAAACTACTTATTAATTTTAAAAATTACAAAGGGGTTTGAAACATATTCTTCAAAAAATAAAGTCCCAGTAGAGGAAAATAGTTGGACATATAATTACGGCAAGTTAGAGCTAAATAAGAAAATAATCACTAAAAATGATCCTGGGCACACACACATCTTATAAGGTACTCTGAGGTAAAATAAAATTGTTTCTTTGTATGTTTTAAAGAAGCATATCAAAAAAGAACATGCTCAAGGTAGAATGATGTTAATATTCTGGATTTTCTAGAAAAAAATATTCTTAGTAATCATTAGAATAGACTTCCTCTTTGATAATACTGAGAGAAGGTAACTTGAAACTCGTGTACCTCAAACTCTTAAAAATACTAGATAAAATATAACAACCATTTTTGTAAACATATAAATGAGCTCTTAGAGAAAAAAGAAATTCTTAGGGGCTGGTAATCAAATGTTTGAGAACCAGGGTGATACTTGTTAGAGCAGGAATGGGGCTGGGGAATGTTGGTTTTCATTTTCCACGTACTTGGATTTTAATATATCCATGAGGACAAGAGGACAGCCCCCAGCTTATATGAAGTTTGAAGCAAGAAACCACCCCATATAATAGCCTTTACTCTAGAGGGTAAGCGAAAAGGTGAATTATAAAAATATGCCACTCAGAGAAAGATATTTTATCTATATTGATTGTGGCTGAAATGTGAACAAAAAAATTGCTCCTCCTAAAATTCATCACTTTCAGCCACATAGTCCCAGCAGTGGATATTCTAAATCATAGTGCTTCTGTGGTCCAGAAGTCCTCAGGCCAAGGAATTGGCAAAAATACTGGCACCAGGCGAGGTGCACCCCAAAAACCTGGCATAACAAATTCAAAACTACTACTATTCAAAATTCAGTCTTTTATAGGACACATGATCAAACCTGAGCACGTATAATTCTCACACATAATAGCCCACTGAAGATGAGCTCACAATCCAAAAATACAAACTAAATGAGGAAACAGTCCATTACAAAAAAAAGTCAGAAATTGAAGCAATATAATTAGACCCCTAACAATGATCAATTCTACTTCATGAAATAAGTATGTTTAAAATGATTAGAGATGATTTAAAAAGTGAAATCATAAGAAAAGAAAGATTTATAAAGTGAAATGAAGTCCTAGAAATGGGGGGAAAAAACCCAAAAAGCTAATCCTTAAAATAAAAAAAAAAGCGAATAGGTAAAAGATATGAAAAGATAAATAAAACCCAGATCCACTTCTGTACACACCGCAGTTGAACTGCAGAGTACCAAAGGCACAGAGATCTTCAAAACAGTAAAGAATATAAAGAGGTTGCCTACCAAGGCATGGCAATTAGACTGACAGCTGAATTATTAGTACTGACACAGCAGTCAGAAGAAAATGGAATTGTATCTTCAAAGTGAAAGACAAAATAATTGTCACCTAAATATGACACACAAATGAGGGTTAAATATAGACATTTTCACACAAAGAGTGAATGATTTTCCATGTAGAGACTCTTTCAGATAAACATAAGGACGCACCTCAGGAAACAAGAAATTTAATGCACACGGAAGAATGTGATAGTAGAAGCAATTGTGAACAAAGGTATTAGTAAACTTTTACATAGTCATTAATTGGATAAAATAATGACAAGGAGGAAGAGGATGAGGAGTAGGAAAAAGAGAAGGAGAAAGAGAGGTAGCAGAGGAGGAGGGACAACTATTTAAAGATTGAAAAATCAGATGGAACTAAAATACCAGAAAACAGTAACATGTTACCAAGGGAACAATTAGGATTCAAGTGGTTGAAGTTTCTTATTTTCTCATCTTTATTTTTAATTTACTTTTTAATTATTATTTTTACTTGTGGTAAAATACCCATAGCACAAAATTTACCATTATAACCATTTCCAAGCATACACTCCAAGGGCATGAAGCACATTCATGCTGTGGTGCAACCATCACCACTATCCCTCTCCAGAACTCTTTTCATCTTGCAAAACTGAAACTCTGCATCCATTAAGCACTAACTGCCCCCTGCCCACCCCCTGCCCCATCCTGGGCCCTGACAACTACCACTGTACTTTCTCTCTGAGTCTGACTACCCCAGGTGCCTCAGAGCCATGAAATCATACAATATTTGACATTTCGTGTCTGGCTTAAATCACTTAACATTTTCAAGGCTTATCCATGTTGTGTCATGTGTTAAAATTTCCTTCTTTTTAAGACTGAATAATATTCCATTACATGTAAATACCACATTTTCTTTATTCATCCAACTGCTGATGGACACTTTGGTTACTTAAATCTCTTGGATATTGTGGATACTATGAATGTGGGTGTACAAATATCTCTTTGAGTCACTACTTTCAATTCTGTGAAGCATATTATATACCCAGAAGTAGAATTGCTGGATCATACAACAATTCTATTTTTAATTTTCTGAAGAACTGCCATACTGTTTTTCAGAGTGGCTACAGCATTTTACACTTTACATTCCCACCAACAGAGCACAAGTGTTCCAATTTTTTCACATCTTCACCAACAATTATTTTCTGTTTTATTGTGGGATTTTTAAAATTTTTTTAACAGTAGCCACTTAATGGGTGTGAGTGAGGTAGTATCTTTGATTTGCATTTCCCTAATGACTACGGACATTGAGCTTGTTGGCCATTTGTATATCTTCTTCGGAGAAATGTCTATTCAAGTATTTTGCGCATTTTGAATTGCTCTGTTACTGAGTCGTAGGTAATCGTATTAACACATATTCTGGATAGTTAGCCCCTAATCAGACATATGATTTGCAACTATTTTCTCCCATTCCATCGGTTGCCTTTTCACCAAGATGACTGTGTCCTCCAATGCACAGAAATTTTTAAAGGTGGTGTAGTCCTATTTGTCTATTTTTCCTTTTGTTGCCTGTTGTTTGGTGTCAAATCCAAGAAATCATTGCTAAACCCAATGTCATAAAGCGTTCCCCTATGTTTTCTTCTATGAGTTTTATAGTTTTAGCTCTTATATTCAGATCTTGGATTAGTTTTTCGTTAATTTTTGTATATGGTATAAGATAAACTGAGTTTCTTGTTTGGCTAAGGAATATAGTGGAGAAACTGACTCTAGACTTTAGGTAAACCTTAAGTGTTAAAAATTTAAAGATAAACATTAAAATAATTGAAATAGAATGTATAGCTTCCAAAGACATTAAATAAAAAGAGAAATTAAACTACACTTGACCAAATAAACAGCAGGCAGGAAGGAGGGGGGGGAAGCATGCATGCAAACAAACAAGCAAAAGCTACAGTAAATAGCACAAGATCAGATACTAAGAATAAATATAAATATATTGATCATCATGAAATTTATAAATGGATTAAATTTACCTATTACAAGATAGCGTCATCACACTGGATGACAAATAAAACCAAAATGAACAAATATTTTTAAAAATTAGCAATAATCTGTTTAAAAGGGATATACCTAAACATAGGACACAGAAAGGTTAAAAGTAAAAGGATGGAAAAGATACATCAGGCAGATGTTAAAAGAAAATTATGGTAGCTATATTTCTATCAGCTAAAATAGACACTAAAGGCAAAATCATTATTAAGATTTTTAAAAATTCATTAACATAATTGTAAAAGAAAATACCCTGGAATAGCAATTCTGAATAATATACCTAACAACGTAGCTACAAAAGGGTTGTGAAAACATTGATGATTACAAGGAAAAATTAATATATTCAGTATCATAGTAAGACTTTTAAAATAATAGATGATATAGCAGAAAGAAATAAAACTGGTAAGAATATAAAAAATTTGAACAAATTAACAACTTCAATCTTATGGACCCACATAATAACCTGCATCCAGAAATTTAAAAGAATGTATTATTTTCAAACAAACAAGTAACATTATAAAAACTAGCCTGTTATAAAGCAAAAGCAAATCTTGACAAACGCCAGAAAAAACTGATATCAAACAGACCCACACTCCAGTAAAATAAAACTAGAAAGAACCAAATAAATAAGTAAATACTACACTAAAGATATTAAAAGGCAGATATCTAAATAATCAATGGTCCACAGAAGTATTCTAAGTAAAGTTGGAAAATATTTAGAAGTGAAAAATAGTAAAATGCTCTATATATCAGAACTGATGAAGGGAAAGAAAAGCACAAGCAAACATTAGGATTGAAAAAACAACAAAACTACACATGTAACAGAGATTTTAAAGCTAGGAAGAGTGCAACATGAACATTATACCAACAAAATTGAAAACTCACAGAAAATAGACAATTTTCATAGAAAAAAAATATAACTTACCAAAACTGACTCAGGAAGAAATAGAAAACCAAACAGACCTATAACCATTAAAAAATGTGAATCAATAGTATAAAATCTACCTGGAAAACAAACCACAAAAACAAGAGGAACACAAAATCAAACCAAGGTAAAGGTGATTTAAAGGGGCACGTTCTGCATGGAGCACTGGGTGTTATACGTAAACAATGAATCATGGAACACTACATCAAAAACTAATGATGTAATGTATGGTGATTAACATAACATAAAAGTGAGTTCTACCAATTTCATAAGAAATAGATAACCTCTGTATTATATAAACTGTTCTAAAGCCAAAATTGATAAGGGGAGAGAATAGGACTACCACCTGTCCATTTTATAAGGCTAAGATAGCCCAAATACAAGAATCAGACAAGAACAATTTGAGAAAGAAAATCATACTGCAATCTCAGAATGGTCAACTCAAGTATGACTCTCTGGTAACAATCCAATATAAAATATTAGCGGAGTCAATCCAGCAATTTGTTCAAAAATATCAATACATCTTCATGATAGAGTTATGTTTGGCCAAAGAATGGATGATTTAACATTAGATAATCTTTGTCATTCATCAGTTTAACAGATTAAAGGAAAAACACCCTAATACCATCATCTCACTGGATGCAGAAAAGTCATTTGATTACAACAATAACAACCATAACAACATATTCTATGTTAATAAGAAACAGATATTTCATAATAAGAAACAGAAATTTTCTTAATCTTGTAAGGAATATCTACCAAAAACTTACAGCAAACATCATACTTAATTTGAAACTACAGAAAAAAACACCATTAGCATCAAGAACAAAGCAAAGAAGCTCCCTATTACCATACGTCTTTAATATTGCACTGAAGGTCACTGATTACATATGGGGGGAAACAGCATATGTAAGCATTTGTTAAAGACAAAACCTAAAGTTGATCATTATTTGTGGATTGCATGATTGTCTTACAAAACCTAGAAGAATCTACAAATTATTTTGAACTAATAAAAAATTTAGTGAGCTTGCTAGTTTCAAGATGAGTATACAAAAATCAACTGTGGTCCTAAACAAAAGCAACAACCTATTAAACTGAAAAATTGTAAAAGTTATCATTTATAATGCTCCAAGCCCCAAAAATCCACAGTGCACCTAGGAACAAATTTAACAAATAAAGGTAATGGGTTTACAGTGAACATGATTATAAAACTTCAATAGCAGACACAAAAGAAAACCTAAAACAATGGAGAGAGACACCATCTTTATGGAAGGGAAGATTCCATGTTATAGACATAAATTTCCCCAAAATTAACCTCTAAATTCATTGCAGGTCTACAAGCTTGTTTCTGAAGGGGTATGTGTGTACATGTATGTATATAAACCAATAATATAATCCTAACAATCATATGGAAAAACAAATGGCCAAGAATAGCCAAGACAATCTTAGAAGAAGAAAAAGAATTATAGCAGGACATCCTTCCCAGAAATTGACTTCTTATAAAGGTGTAGTGATTAAGATGGCACAGTTTCAATTCATACGTGAGAGCCAAAAAGCAAGTTGAGACTTGATTTGGAAAGTCACAAAATCTGGGAAAGGCTAAAATTAAGGGAGTTGCCCAGGTGATAAATAAAGATCCATACAAAGTCATATAATCATAACGTTTCAGAACACTGGGAAAAACAGAATATCCTAAATGCTTCTAGAAAAGGGGGGAAAGGTTATAATAGAAGAATTGAGATTTAGAGTGGCACCAGATGTCTCAACATTAAATTAGAAGACAATGCCATGCCTGCTAAATTCTAAGAAAAATCATTTCAAATTTGTAATACTATGCTCAAACAAACTATCAATCAAGTATGAGGGTAGAAGTGAAAGCATTTTTCACACGTACAAGATTATAAAATATTTACTTCCATTAGAACCCTTCTCAGGAGCTACTACCAGATGAAGAGAAAGCCAGAAATGGGAGCCAGGAAACAGCGGATCCGCTGTTGGACTGCCGCACAGTGAATCCCACGATGAAGAGTAGGGTAGTCCTGGCATGACTGTGCTACAACCAGCCAGCAGAACAGTCTGGATGAGAAGGGAGAAGGCAAGACTCGAGCGTAGCTCTCTCCAAAAGGTAAATGGGAACTGCTAGGTTACATAATGTCTGAGAGAGAAAGGAATTATGGGCTGGAAAGTTGGGGGATAAACTGGTGAGAGTTATATAGAAAACAAGGCAAAGTGGTCACTTACACCAAGGACAACAAAAAGATGTTCAAGAAAAGAACTGTAATTAAAATAAACTGCATGGCCAAACTATGAATAATATTTGCATAGAGTCATAAAGAAATGAACATGATTTAAGGAAAGACTTACACTAGGAAGACAGAAAGTGTATGGGTTGGATGAGACAGTAGGAAATTAACAGGTAATATCTAGAATGAAATAATCAAAAGACAGTAGCACAAGTATGAGAACAAGAAATATGTAAGTAAAGGAAACAACAGGACAAGCAGCCACAAGTCTCTAGGCGTCTGCCTCTAGCAGTAGAGATTTGGAGGCAGGAAGAATGGGACAAAGGAATGCTGTTTTTATGCTAAGCCTGCTTAAAATATATATAGATAAAAAATAAAATATATATTGATTAAAAAATAAAAATGGAAATAAAACAAGTAAAAAGGCTTATTCATTATAATTTTCTAAATGGAGGATAAACATGCTAGTACGTCCAGGAAAATTATTTTGAGATCATCAGTAAAGAACAAACAACTAGGAAGACACGCCAGGATTTCAAGGAATAAACTTGATCGTGGGTAGCTCACACAGACAGAAACGTCCTCATTGCATTCTGGAATGCCCAGGGAGCTGGAAGGCTGCCTATGAGACTCCAAGAGAAGAGCCCCAGCTTTGAGTCTAAGGGGCAGGACTCGGGGAAACACCAGCTCTTCCCCTGGAATTCTTCTTCACTGTAGCGCTCTGCTCTCCAGAATTCTGACCCAAAACTTCCTGATGCCACAGCCTCCCTGACTTGAATCTGTGTCTTCTCAACTCAGCAAGTTCTCCCTTCTTGTATCATACCTGCCATTATCGGCTGCCCACTTCATACTTCAGAGAGACACAAGTGTCCCCAAGCAGTGCAGTTCCATAGACACATTCTAAATTGTGTTACTGCCCTCAAATCTTTTACTTATAAATATCATAACCCCACGTGACAGCATGATTATTTTTGCTTTTCACACTCATCTGGCTTTTATGTAAATTTTGAAGAAAAGATGAGTCTTTTTTTTTCTTTATCCTACAGATCTTATTTATCATATCTGATATTCTTTATCCTATCAATCTAAGTATCCAAATGGTATCATTTCCTTTGGATTAAAGAACATTCTTTAGCAACCAGATTAATCACTTTCATTTAACTGAAAATGTCTTTTTTTTTTTAATGTTTTATTTATTTATTCATGAGAGTCAGAGAGAGAGAGAGAGGCGGAGGCAGAGAGAGAAGGAGGCTCCCCGTCTAGCAGGGAGCCCGATGTGGGACTTGATCCCAGGACCCTGGGATCATGACCCGAGCTGAAGGCAGATGCTTAACCATCTGAGCCACCCAGGCACCCCTGAAAGTGTCTTTTATTCACCTTCATTTCTGAGGAATATTTTTGCTTGACATAGAATTCTTGGTTTATAGATTTTTTTTTCTCTTTCAGCACTTTAAAGATATTATTTCTGATGAGACCCCTATGGTTATTCTTACCATTTTCCCGAAGTATATAACATGCTTTTAATTATGGCTGGTTTCCATTTTTTTCCCCTTACCTTTAATTTTCAGGAGTTTAATTGTGGACAGGTGTGGTTCCTTTTAACCTTGAGGTACACTATGATTCTTACATTTGTATTTTTCATCATTTTTGGTAAGTCTGAGCCATCAATCCTACAAATTCTTTCTACTCTTGTTTCACTCTCTTCTCCTTCTAGTATTCCAATCATAAGGAACCCTGGGCCTGAATTTATTTTGCTTCAATCTTTTCCTCTCTGTTCTTCAGACTGGATCATCACTATTGACCATCACTATTGTCTTCAAACTCACTGGCACTGTCTTCTCTCATCTCTAATCTGCCATTAACCTACTCCTGTGAGTTATTTCTTTTTTTTTTTTTATAAAGATTTTATTTATTTGACAGAGAGAGACACAGCGAGAGAGGGAACACAAGCAGGGGGAGTGGGCGAGGGAGAGGGAGAAGCATGCTTCCCGCGGAGCAGGGAGCCCAATGTGGGGCTCGATCCCAGGACCCTGGGATCATGACCCGAGCTGAAGGCATACGCTTAACAACTGAGCCACCCAGGCGCCCTGAGTTATTTATTTCTATTACTACACTTTTCAAGTTCTTAAAAGGTCCATTTGATTTCTTTTCCCGCTGAGATTCCTTATTCGAGCCATCTTTAAGACTGTATTTTGATTCTTTAGACATATTTATTCAAAAAAACACATTGATGACAGCTTCATTACGTCTCTTGTCTGCTAAATCCAACAACTGTGCTATCGAAGTTTCTATTGACTACTTTTATTTTTTAAGTCTGTATCACAATCCCTACCCCTATCCCCATTTTTATTTGGTCTGGTGATTTCTAATTAAATGTTGGTCATTGACAGAAAGATATTATAGAGAGTATGGACTCTGTTATCTTCCACTGAAGATGTTAATTATTATTGAAGCAGATAAAAAAAATACTGCCTGATCTCTTTAAACAAGGGTTACCTTACAATTACAATCTTTGGGGGCAGATTTGTAGAAACTCTAAAATTCATCTCAACCCCCTTGACTTGGAGGACCACTTTCAAACTCAATGAATTTTATCAGGACTTGGATTTAGAATGTTACACAGGTTTGGAGTAAGTCTTACATGTTATAAAGGTGTTAAATAGCTCCCCAGGGCCGAAATTCCAGTGTCCCCATGTACTGTCTCTTCTCCAGCACTGCTTGATTTCCAGTAACCTGTTCAATTTTCAGATGCACAGCATCTATAATTTGGTATGTCTTCTGTCTTATACTGCATATGTACAGTACAGGGCCCCATATCTTTAGGCCCTCTCTCTGAACAACTCCCTCCTCTCCAGTGTTAAGCACTGCAGACTAACTAACTCAACTAACTCACCTCTAAATGTCTTCCTCCTCAGCTCTGTATGACTACTACCCTCGGCTCTAACTCTAGGTTTCTGCATCAGAGCCTGCATACAGTCCCCATCCTGGGAAACTGTAAGGTACATCTCATGAGTTCATTTCTCTTAAGGTAACAGTCTTATGCTGCCTGCTGTACATTGCCTGAAAACAGTTGTCCCAAATATTATGTACAATTTTACAGTTTTTTATAGTGAGAGGACAATTTGGTGCCAATTACTCCTTTCATCATGGCCAGAGGCAGAAGTCATATAATCTATTTTTTTAAAGTTTATCTCCTTAGGATAAATTTTCAGAAGTCAAATTACTGGTCCAAAATAATATGACATTTTCATGGCCTTTGGAATATATTAAACTAAACTGCTCTCCAAAATAGTTTCTGCCAAATGAAATTACATATATTTGCACTTCTGCTACACAGTCAAGAAGATGAAGTAAAACCAAACAAAACAGGGAATAAAATTGGGGCATATAAACTTTTAAGTTTATATGAGGGATCTAGGGTTAGTAGAAGTAAACCAAATGGGAATATGAAACTAAATCCACATAGAGGATGTTCTGATCATTCATTTGTTGAATATTGTCCCTCAAAAAAACTAGACAACAAGGAAAGAAAGATAAAAAAAAAATAAAGGTGAAGAAGGAGTCACATTTTCTTCTTCCATGTGGGCCTTATTTTATCCACCTCTCTTAAACTGTGAAAATATCTCAAGTACAATAACAAACAGTTCAGCTAAAGAAAAAAACCAAACAAGGTTCTCATAAAAGACACATCATATCAATCTTAACATCATTAATATAAGCAGTTAAAAATGGCACTGGACTTTGTAAACAAACCCTATTATGAATAAGTATCCCTAATGCCACTGTGGGAAAAGGTGGAGCATAGAAAGACAAATGGATGGATGGATGGATGGATAGATACTTAGATAATATAAATAGATGGTTTCCAAAACAGATAAAGAGGACAAGTAGCAAGGGAGATATCTGTGGATAAAGTGACTTGAGATTTATCTTTATTTACCGTTCCATCTTCCATCAGCTTCAAACAAGAACCAAAATCTGCTAATCGAATATGTCCATTCATATCCATCAATATATTGTCAGGTTTGATGTCCCTGAAAAGACAGACACATTCAATTTTTAGTTGGGAAAAATAAATACAACCATTTACTTGGTAAGATAAAAATTTGTCTGAAAATCTCAACTTCTTTTAAAATTAATACTCTAAGAACACATACTTGACTACATTTTGGGTTCAAATCCTGGCTCTGATTCATATGGAAACTTTCTGAAACACATGCACTTTCAGTGTTCTGGAGATAAAAAGCTTTTTGGCAGTTTTTTGTCTTTTTTTTTTTGAGGGAGAGAGCGCGCATGCCTGCGCGAGTGAGTGGGGGTGGGGCATAGGGAGAGGGAGAAAAAGAATCTTAAGCTGAGCATGGAGCCCAACACGGGGCTTGATCTCACAACCCTGAGATTATGACCTGAGCCAAAATAAGAGTTGGACGCTTCACTGACTGAGGCATCCACGTGCCCCTTCCTGGCAGTTTTCATTCAGGTTAAATTAATTTAGATTTGCAAAGATTCCAGTATGACCATGGTAGGCCTACTTTCTGTATACAGAGAAGAGCCATAATTATTTGATATATACAAAACATACTATTCTCTAGCCCATGAAATTGGAGAAGAAAAAATATACTTACTCCCTAGACCTTGAACGTAAATGTAAATAAATAAATGTTCGATTACTTTGAGTCAAAGTAATTGCAAAGAAATTTCTTCATAAAGCTTATTTGAAATACAACTGACACAACTGCTTAGTAGTGATTTATGTTATATAAAGCTATTTATGGATGTTAAGTCAAAGGCTTGTAAGATATACAAATCTAATTAACAACAAATTAAATCACACCAGTTTTTGTATTTGTTTCTACATCTGAATAAGGAAAAGGGATGCAAACTTCGGCAAAATACATAAAATGATTCCTGTAAAGACCCAGCAATGTGTTTTCTAATCACAATCTAAAGATTAATTCTGAAAAATTAAGAGATCAAACCTTCTCAACATATTCTACATGTAGAGGAAGGAAAAAAATTATCTATGAACATCATATAATCCAAAAGAATTCTATTACCACGTGGTTAGGGTCACCTTTTTTTTTTTCCATCTCTTTCCTTATTTATTTTATAACTGGAAGTCTGTACCTCTTAATCCCATTTATCTATTTCATCCATCCCCGACCCACCTCCCCTCTGAAAACCATCAGTCTGTTCTCTGTATTTAAGAGTCTACTTTTTTGTTTATTTCTTTCCTTTTCATTAGTTTTGTTTTTTAGACCTACATATAGATGAAATCACATGGTATTTGTCTTTCTCTGACTTACTTCATTTGGCATAATACTCTCCAGGTACATACATGTTGTCACAAATGGCAAAATCATATTCTTTTTATGGTTAATATTTCATTGTATATATTCCATATACATATATGTATGTATGTATGTACACACACACACACACACACACCCCTTAGCTTCTTTGTCCGTTCATCTATCAATGGATCCTTTGGCTGCTTCCGTATCTTGGCTATTGTAAATAATGCTGCAATAGACATAAGGGTGCATATACCTTCTCAAATTAGTGTTTTGTGTCTTTGGTTAAATACCCAGGAATGGAATTACTGGATCATATGGTATCTCTATTTTTAATTTTTTTGAGGCACTTCTATGATGTTTTCCACAGTGGCTACACCAGTTTATAATCCCACCAACAGTGCACAAGGGTTTCTTTTTCTCCACACCCTCACCAACACCTGTTACTTCTTGTCTTTTTTGATCCTAGCCATCCTGACAGGTATGAGGTAACATCTTATTGTGGTTTTGATTTGCACTTCCCTGATGATGAGTGATGTAGAGCAACTTTTCAGGTACGTGTTGGCCATTTTGAAGTAGTCTTTTGAAAAAAGTCTATTTAGTTCTTATGCTCATTTTTTTATTAGACTGGTTTTTTGCTATTATGTTGAGTTCTTCATATATTTTGGATATTATCCCTTTACTGGATATATCATTTACAAATATCTTCTCCCACTTAATAGGTTGCTTTTTCATCTTTTTGATGGTTTCCTTCACCATGCAAAAGCTTTTTGTTTTGATGTAGTCCCAACAGTTTATTCTTGCTTTTGTTTCCCTTGCTTGAAGAGACATATCTAAAATAAAGCTGGAGGTATCACAATCCTAGATTTCAAGATATACTACAAAGTTGTAGTAATCAAAACAGTATGGTACTGGCACAAAAACAGACATCAATGGAACAGAACAGGGAGCCCAGAAATAAACCCAAGCTTATATGGCCCATTAACCTATGACAAAGGAGGCAAGAATATACAGTGGGGAAAAGACAGTGTTTCATAAATGGCATTGCAAAAACTGGACAGCTACATGCAAAAGAATGAAACTGAACCACCTTCCTACACCATTTACAAAAATAAACTCAAAATGGATTAAAGACTTAAACGTGAGACCTGAAACCATTAAACTAAAAGAAAACACAGGCAGTAATTTCTTTGACATTGACCATGGCAACATATCTGTAGGTATGTCTCCTTAGGTAAGGGTCCTTTAATTTAACCTGAATGATACCACTTAAGGTCTCTATGGCTCCATTTTCCCATCTGCAATAAGAGGATAATATTATTGAAGTAATTTCTGTGTTGTACATCATGAGTTGGCAAATGTTGACTTAGAGGCCAAATCCAGCCCACTGACCATTTTTGTAAATAAAATTTCATTGTAAATAAAGTCACATCCATTCACTTGTAAAGTATCATCTATGGCATGGGGTGCCTGGGTGGCTCAGCTGGTTAAGTATGACCTACAGCAGCTTTCTCACTACAACAGCAGAGTTGAAGAGTTCTGACCACAGACAGTGTGGCCTTCAAAGCCTAAAATATCTCCTGTTTGGCCTTTTACAGAAAAAGTTTAGTGACAACTCTTGAAGATGACAGATGACTGCTCAACAGAGACAGGCAGATAGATGGACTGAAAACAACAACTTTTATAGGAAATTGGCTTCATTATCCTCAATGTTTGAATTTATCCCACTTTCAGAATGGTGTGTTAAAAAAAGATTTTTCTGTTGTTTGGAAACATCAAAGAAGTATACTTTAGTGCTGAAAGGAACCTTAGAAATTACCCAAACCATTTTTAGAGAAGTATAAAAAATGATTCTATTCTTTATTTTAAAAAATATCAAGCTGTATAGTCACTACACATACTGCTATCGGCATATTTCTCAGATTTTAAAGAAGACTAAAGGAATTACAGAAAAGGAAAAGAGTGAAAGGATTCATAGTCATCAATATTTTAGGCTATTTTAAAAGTAGGAAATATTAAAATTTAATTAGACAAATAAATTATATCTATATTATAACAAATAATAAATAATGAAATGGAAAATATTTAACAGGATAGAATTGACGCTCCCTATGTATCCCTTTACCTTTCCATTTCTCTCCTTCATCCACTCCCCACAGGTTAGCAACCACTACCCTGGCATTTACTATATCCATACATATTTTATATTATTAGTACATATATACAACCATAAGACTATGTATTTCTCTGAATGTCTTTAAACTTTATAACTGATGTCAAACTGTGTGTACCCTTTGAAATGTCGTTTTATTCTAATACTGTTGCTAAAACATGTTACCCACATTGATACACATTGTTCTAGTTTGTTAGATTTAACTGCTACATGGAATACTTTCATAGACCAAATTTATCAGTTCTCCTGATTATAGAATTTAGTTCTTAACAATTTTAGATTGTTGATTATTTTGCTATCACATAAAATTCTGAAATGAATATTTTTACTAATGTTGCCTAGTGCTCATCTATGAACATTTCTCCATGCTGTACACCTAGAAGTGGAATTGCTATGATGAAAGACACGTGAGTCTTCAACTTTACAAGCATGAGTGCCACTAAGGTTAAGAATCTTTTTTTACATTATCACTAGTCATCTCACATTCTTCTTCTGTAAAATGCCAGTTAATATCCTTTGACATTTTCTTTTTTTAAAAAGATTTTATTTATTCATTTGAGACACAGAGATAGATAGATAGACAGAGAGAGAGAGAGCATGAGCAGGGAGAGAGGCAGGGGGAGAGGAAGAAGCAGGCTCCCCCTGAGCCGAGGTGGGGCTTGATCCCAGAACCCTGGGATCATGACCTGAGCTGAAGGCAGACGCTTAACCATCTGACCCACCCAGGGGCCCCTCCTTTGCCATTTTCTTATACTGTGTGTGTGCTGTTCGTTTTTTGGGTTTGGGTTAATATTCAGGAATTCTTTTTACTCAAGCTTAGTTTACATGTGTTACAAATCTCTTCTCTCAGCATGTGGGCTTGTTTTCTCACACTGTTTATAATGTCTTATTTGTAAAAAAAAATTATTTAAGGTCAATGTAGTCTTATAATTTACAATTTTTGTCTTTTTCACTATTTTCAGCTTTACTGAGATATAACTTACAAATAAAACTGTCATATATTTAGAGTATACAACATGATGATTTGATATACATACACATCATGAAGGGATTCTCACTGTTGAGTTAACACACTAATCATGTGTTCTTTTGTTTTTGGTGGTGTTTTTCGGTAAAACATTTAATTTCCATTCTCTTAGAAAAGTTCAGTTATACAACATAGTTTTATCAACTATAGTCACATTATATATTAGCTTCTCAGACCTTATTCATCTTTTTTTTTTTTTAGATTTATTTACTTAGGGGGAGAAAGGGCAGAGGGAGAGGGAGAGATAATCTCCAAGCTGACTCCCCGTTGAGTGAGGAGCCCAACACAGAGCTCGAACCCACGACCCTGAGACCATGACCTGAGCCGAAATCAAGAGTCAAACGCTTAGCCTACTGAGCCATCCAGGTGCCCCAAGACCTTATCCATCTTATAATTGGAAGTTTGTACCCTTTGACCAACCTCTCCCTATCTCCCCAGCCCTTTGCAACCACAATTCTACTCTCATATTTTGTGGTTTGTGTCCCAGGAAATTTCCCTTACCTTCTCCCAGAGGTCATACAGATAATGTCCTATATTTTCTTTTATAAGTTTTAAAGTTTTACTTTTCATTTCAAGTCTTTAGTCTCCCTGGAATAAATGTTTGCATGTAGTATGAGATAAAGGCCCATCCCATTTCTTTCTGTCCCAGCACCACTGACTGAATGACATCCTTTCACCACTTAGCTTGCAAATCAAGTCGGTCTGTTTCAGAAATTACTAAAGCAATCTCCCTGAACAGCTTTCAGGGTAAAAGGAAGCCTATGAATAATCACCAGAACAACAAGCATAATCTGGAACTGATCTAGAGAAACTGAGATACATGATCATCCTATGTATACGCCTATACCTGGACCAATACCACACTATTTTAATTACGAAAGCTCTGTAATAACCTCTCTACACCCGCAGATCAGGTTTTTAAAATGTCATGGCTCTTCGAGACGAATGCTAGGATTAACTTAATATGTTCCATAGAACACACTGAGATTTTGATGGGACTCACAATGGTTTTATATATTAATCTGAAAGAACTGATATCTTTATAAGAAGACTCTTCCCACCCATGTATACAATGTATCTTACTTATGAATATTCTTTTATGTCGTTCAATAATACTGAATGTTTTCTGCACAGAATTACTTATCTTTTCTTAACTATGTATCTATATATTTATTTTATATATCTACGTTTTATTATCTATAGTTTTTGGTACCTTACAGTTTCGTTGCTATTGTGAATGGGATTTTCTTCAAAGAAACATTCTCATCTTGCTTTCAATTTTAGTGGGAACGTTTCTTATGTTTCGCCATTAAGTATGATCCTTGGTTTAGATTTTCAGTAGAAATTCAGTATCAGGTTATGAGAATTATCTTCAACTCCTAATTTGCTAAAAGTATCAGGAACGGATATTCAATTTTATTACTTTTAGTATTGAGATTTTATGGTTTTCCTCCTTCAATTTATGAATATAGTGTATTACACTAATAGATGCTCTAATGTTGAAACTCCCTTGCATCCTGGGATGAAACCCACATGACTGTACTTTTGTTTTTTAATGTACCATGTATCACGGAGTCTAAAATTCCATTGATTATAAAGATGCACCACTATGTCATGTGCCACTAAAGGAGAGAACACACAACTATAATTTTAGAAGCCATTATTTTAAAAAGCATCCCAATTTTAGAGACATTAAATTGAAAAATAAGTCTGTCTTATTAGTATTAATAAATACATCTACACAGCTGAGTTTGATTCAATTGTCTCTTTAGGACTTTTGCTTTTCTTTTCATAAGTGATACTGTTCTATATTAACACTCTTTTCTTGTACTATCCTCAAGTTTTGTTATCAAGGTTTTACTATCTTCATAAAGTGAGGTAAATGGCTTTTCGAAAACTCAAATTTTCTGAAACAATTTATACAGGATTCAATTATTGCTTTCTTAAAAATAAAAGAGAACCTCTTCATCCATAAGACCACATGGAGTAAAACAATGTTCACAGCAGCTATACTGTAATAGCTCAAAATGGGAAATAAAAACACTCAAATGGCTGTCAACAGGGAGGTGGATAAATTGTCATATTATTTATACAATGGAAGACTACTTACCGATAAAGAAAAATCTATTGTCATGTACATCAAACTGAATCTCAAGAACCTATATGCTGATAAAAAAGACATCATACAGAAAAGAATACATGATGTAGAATTCTATTTATAAGAAGTTTCAGAACAGGTAAAACTAAGTTATGGGAATAGAAACCAGAACAACCAGTAGCTGGAGAAACAAACGTTAACTGGGAAAGAGCATAAGGCAATTTTCAGGGTGATAAAAACATTCTACATCTTGATTGCGATGATGGCTACACAGGTATATCCATTGTCAAAACTCATCATGGCACATCTAGTACTTGTGTATTTTATCATATGTATTTCAGTGTAAAAAATAAAGGGTGGAAAAATACAAAATGCCAAAAATATACGAGAGACAAATGGATAAAGAAGATGTGGTCCATATATACAATGGAATATTACTCAGCCATCAGAAATGATGAATACCCAACCTTTGCATCAACATGGATGGGACTGGAGGAGATTGTGCTAAGTGAAATAAGTCAAGCAGAGAAAGTCAATTATTATATGGTTTCACTTATTTGTGGAACACAACGAATAGCATGGAGGACCTTAGGAGAAGGGAAAAATGAAGGGGGGTAAAATCAGAGGGGGAGACGAACCATGAGAGACTACGGACTCAGAGAAACAAACTGAGGGTTTTAGAGGGGATGGGGTGGAGGGATGAAAGAAAATCAGAGGGATGTGAGTACCATTATTAAAAGCCTGGTGTACCTATATTTTACCACACAAAGTAAATTTCAAGGCAAAACCAAAATAAAACGCAGTAATAATGATAAAAAGGATCCCTGAATCAGGACTAGCTCGATATAACAAGTATGAATTTGTATATTCCACTTTCCTGGGGAAACAGGAAGTGAGGGAGGATGTTGGCATGACGATATAATTCTCTTCTCACCTCACCCTCCCTATCTGATGCAGGGTCCCAGGACCAGGGCTGCACTTGCAGGTGCCAGAAGCAAGGAGGAGTCCTTTTTTTTTTTTTAATTTAAATTCAATTAATTAACATATAATGCATCATTAGTTTCAGAGGTAGAGGTCAGTGATTCATCAGTCTTATATAATACCAGTACTCTCCTGAACTCTGCCCTATGTACTTCTTCTCTTGGCTGAGTTTAATGTGTACTCTCTCCACATCATAAACTGTAAGCAGAGTAGTTTTCAGGAAATTCTGGGAGTCCTTCTTGCTAATTATGGAAACCTCAGCAGCTCATTCTGATACTTCCAATTCAAATTCAGAACTACAGAGTTTACAGATGTCCTCTTCTATTTTATATCAGCGTCTCCTTTCTTCTGCACCAACAGGCCTGATTCTTAAGGACACAGGAGATAAGAGAATTGGAGTACTCCATAATCTTGCATTTGCCTTTATTTCACATTTACACACAACAATCTCAAAATAACATCATTTATACCAGAACCAAAAATTTGATGCCTGAAAACAATTTGAAAAAAAAATGTGTATAAACTCCCCCAATTATCACCACCTACTTTTATAGTTGCTCCCTACATCCATTCCTAGAGTGTACAGCCGTAAATGCTGTTTCCGCTCCCTCTTAACTTGTTTTCTGTTTCAGTTCTACAACTACTTAATGAGCAACTCCAGTCCTTAAGCTGATTCTCCATGGTCATTTTGGTTGTCCTAGCTCATTCTCTAGCGGAGTACTAGATTCTTCAGGAAAAATTCAAGGGATCAACGTTCCCCAGGCTCCTGCAAGTTCACGACATTTGTTTGTGCTCTTTATACCTGAAAGGCGATTGTGTTCATGTTCTCTTTCTGGGGTATCATAAATACTTAAAGCATTTTTTTTTCTGTCATAAACATTTTTGTCGAATTGTCTGATTATAACACATTTTCTTTCCCCTAGAAGTCACTTATTCTTTTTGTCTCCACAGGATTTTTTCCTTTTTTCAAAAAAAAATTTTAAAGGTCTATAATTATACTAGAATTTGCTTATGCTATATCTCTCTCCATTATGTTATAGTTGTCATACATATTATATATTTATATATTTGTTCACTGAATATCTACCAAAACAAATTTCTTTAAACAGTCAAGTGTTTTAAAGAACCTAAGAGAGGGGTGACCTGTCTGGCTCAGTTGGTGAAGCGTGAAACTCTTCATCTCAGGGTTGTGAGTTCAAGCCCCACCTTGGGTGTAGAGATTACTTAAAAATAAACAACAAAAAAAAATTTTAATCTTTAAAAAAAATAAAGAAGAGGAAAAAAGTGTTTTATATACACTGAGATTTTTTTTACCATTTACTATGCTCTTTCTTCTTTCTTGAAGACCCACATTTCCCTCTGCTAACATTTCCTTCATTCTGAAATGTGTCAGTGTTTCTGGTAAGGAAGGTCCTGAGCAATATATTCTCTTGGGTTTCATGTATCCAAAAATATTCTCTTTTTAACTTCATTCCGGAAGGAAATTTTCATTGGATACAAAATTCTAGGTTGATAGTTTTCTACCTTCCAGTGTTGTAAACATATTGTTCAATGATCTTTTAGCCCCTGTGGTCTTGACGAGAAATCTGAGATCTCTCAGATTGTTTTTCCCCGGTATGTAAAATGTTATTTTTCCTCTAGATGCTTTCAAGACTTTTCATGTCCTTTGTATTCCACACTTTGATTTGGAGGTGCTGAGTGTGATCGTCTTAGAATTTATATTGTTTTGACTTCCTGTGACTGTTAATTCTCTAAATTCCTATGTTTCTCCAAACACGGGACATCTTCAGCCATTATTTTTTCTGTCCCATTCTGTCTTTCTGGGGCTCCCATTACATATGTTACATCTTTTCATCCCTTATCAGTTCATTCTTTCAATATTTCCATGTCTAGTTTGCATAGAATAATTTCTACTGATCTATACTCAATTTCACTGACTTTCTCTTATGAGTCTCCTTTCTGATACAGAAACCATTCAGTGAAATTTTATTTGAGATACTATATTTTTCTATTCTGAAGTTTTCATTTGGTTCTTTTTTTTTCTATTTCACTACTGAGATTTTCTATCATCTCATTCATTTTAAATGTGTTTTCCTTTACTTCATGAAATATGCTTAAAATAAGTACTTTTTTAAAGGTTTTATCTGATAATTCTTATAATTCAAATGTAGGTCAATTGACCTGGGTCATCTTGAGCTATCAGTCCACTTTTTTCTCTTGAGGCTCAATCATAATTTCCTGATAGACTAATTTTGGATAGTACTATGTACATTATGATCCCATGGCACACTATGGACTCTGTCAAAAATCTCTGGAAAATGTTGGCGTTTTGGTTTTACCAGGCAGTCAACCTGGTTAAGCTGAGATGTACACTCTAGTATACTCTACAACATGACTGAACCTTGAAAACAATGTGCTAAGTGAAAGAAGCCAGTCGAGGGACGCCCACTGTTTCCTTTATATTAAATGTCCAGAATAGACAAATCTATAGAGACAGAGAGATTAATGGTTCCTTAAGGCAACAGCGAGGTGAGAGCTTAAGGGTACAGAGTTTCTGTTTGAAGTGATGAAAATGGTTTAAAACGGACTGAGGTGATGGTTTAACATATCTGTGGATACACTAAAAACCACTGTACATTTTAATTGGCTGAACTGTATGGTATGTGAATTACATCTCAATAAAGTTGTTAAAAAAAGACTATTTATAATTAAATCTTACAGCAATTTTTAATGAACATCCCCTGAATATCACTGGCAAGTAGTACAAAAAGGTAGAGATAACTCTTTTCCTCCACTGGGTGAAAAAAGTTTGGAAAAAGTCATGAGCCAGTAATAGATTAATGATTACTATTAATGTTAGTTACCAAGGACAGTATCTAATGCTATTATGAGTAGAACCAATAAAGAAAAGTTTGTGATTTTTAGATCATTTTTAAAAACTGAAGGGTTTAAAATGGAGAGACAATTCTTTTTTGTTGTTGTTTTTAGAGAGAGAATCTCAAGCAGATTCCATGCCCAGTGCAAAGCCCCACTCAGGGCTTGATCTCACAACCCTGAGATTACAACCTGAGCTGAAACCCAAGAGTCAGATGTTTAACCAACTGAGCCACCCGGATGCCCTGAGAGAATTCTCCATTGTAAAAACTAGTTTCACATTCTACTGTTACCTAACTATATGGGTACCTATTGCCACTAAGCAGTGTAAAATGATAGGTGATCTAAAACAAAGGAACTGCTCTCTCCAGATTTTATATGCATATCTAATTCTCCCTAATCAACAAGTTTAAAGCATTACATACTGTGACAAAATGATCTGCCCACCATCAATGACCTTCCCTTCTCTATCAAAGCAGTTTCTAATAAGGTCCTTCTAGTTTGGAGACAACATGAGCACCACTCTTAAAATGGTGATATCATAAAACCTATACAAGAAACAGAAATCAAGGTAAGATCCTGGCTACTGAAGAACACACAATATCAGCTGGTAACACTTTGGTATCAGAATTAACATTCTGATTATCTACGTATTCTTTAAAAACACCACAAACGTTCTCATCTTTCCACTTTTGTCATCTAAACTACACCACAGGATAATCAAACACAACATTCTAACCAGATCAAGCTTTGTTGTTGTTCCAGTAGGATTTTGTGTATTTCATTATTATTAGCAAGCCTGATGTTGCAGCTGACAATTTGAACACCAAGCCTATTGCTGAGTTTAATTAACATATTTAGAAATAAGTTGGGGTTTTTTTCAACCTATAATTAGAGCTTGCTTTACTATAACCCAACATTTGGCATGTACTTTAATCAATCGGAGTCAGATATATTCCACATGATACTGTTTAGTTGTTAGAAATAATCTCTTTCACAAATTTTGCATTTAAGCAAATAAATGATTGAAAAGGACACACTCTTAAAATGCATAGTGCTTATTCAGCAAATCAAAAATGGAAATGTTGGCATTCAGACTTTAAGTTGAAAATCAAAGTGTACCTATGGCAGGTCAACCTGAGGTGACAGATCAAAAATAAGCTATTTAATGACCACCAAAAAATAGTCATTTTGTTAAAAGCATTAAAAAATATAGATATGCTCTTATAACAATGTTTTTATATTGTATTTTTCTAAGGATTCAAGTGATGCCTTTAACATTAAAATGATAAAATTTTATTTCTGAACCTCAATGGTCATTCTTTGTATATCTTGTTTACTTTGGTCCTCCTTCCTCAGCTAAGCTACTTCAGTCTGTTGAACTATCTTCTTCCTATCACAGACTGGCTTTTTCCAAGAGGTCCTCCTGATTCACTTGTTCACTACCTATTTACTCTCTTATTCTACATCTCCACAGTGGTTAGGTATATAATTCTTACTGCTTTTTTTTTTAAACCTGTTTTTGTTGTCATTCAATTGCTCTCTATTACTATAGATAAGCTTACCTCAAAATAATTTCTCCAAATGAGGGCATATTTCCTCCACTCCTACTGTGTATTCTCACCCAAGAAAATAGATAGCATACTGGAAAAACAGGACTGACTGAATAATACTTGTGAATGAATTTACAAAATTAAAAATTTGTCCAACTTGGGCACAACAATGAAGCAGAAGTTATTTGCTTAAAATTAGTCTTTTTTCGGGACGCCCGGGTGGCTCAGTTGGTTAGGTGTCTGCCTTTGGATCAGGTCATGATCCCAGTGTCCTGGGATCAAGTCCCACATCGGGCTCCTTGCTCAGTGGGGAGCCTGCTTCTCCCTCTGCCTGCCACTTCCCCTGCTTGTGCTCTCTCTGTCTCTGACAAATAAATTAGTTAAAATCTTTAAAAATAAATAAAATTAGTCTTTTTTCAAAAGATAGTAAATTGAATGTAAAGAGCATATTACTTACATAAAAGCATAATACATAAACAGCAGACTTCACTCCCACTCCCAATACCCAGGACACTAGTATCCACAAAGATATTAAATGTTTGAAATGCATCAACTAAGGCATTAATGTAATGAAATATGAAGAGAAAGATGATTTACTTTGATTTTCCATAAGACATCTTATCTACACTCTCATTATTTCCTCCGAATGTACCTTCTTGGTTTGCTTTGTTGGCCATTCCTCCTACTCTACCCAATCTCGAAATACTGAAGTTCCTCAGGGCTCAGTCCTGGATCCTCTTCAATACTGTTACACTACGTGGTCTCAGCTTACCTTGTGATTTGCACGTCATCTATCTGCCAATGACACCCAAGTACATGGATTACAGGTCCCAGCCTTATAGAGGGTAAGAAAAATCATTTCCTGGCAGGCCAGGAGCCTAAGCAAATTTGGCAATCTGGATGAATTCACCCAAATTTACACAAATTGCAGGTGTGACACGATGGAGAGTTTCTTGGGCTTGGTTTTCAGACTTTAGAAAATAAAGTAATAAAGCTATTTTTTTCTTAAAACTTGTTCAATTTGAAATGATTACAGACTCAAAGGAAATTGTGTAAGTAGTGCACTGAGTCCATGCACCGTTCTACCCAGCTTCTCCACCGGTAACAACACATTACAACCACAGCTCAACGGCAAAACCAGGAAACTGACATGGATACATTAATGTTAGATTATACACCTTCTTGGTCTGTATCCTTTTTTTAATCTGCATGCACGCATGTGTGTAGTTCCATCAATCTTATCCCGTGTGTCGATTCATGTAACTACCACCACATTCAAGATACACAACTGTTCCATCACCACAAAGAACTCCCACATGCTGCCTCACTCCCCATCCTGGCCCCTGACCTTGTCCCCTGGGGACCGTTTGTTCATCTGTTTTTTATCTCTGTAGTTTTGGTATTCCAAGAATGTTAGGTAAGTGGAATCATATAGTACATACGTTTTGAGATTTAATTCTTGTCACTCAGCATAATGCCCTTGGGGTCCACCCAGGCTGCTGTGTATAATTAGTACCGCATGCCCCTTCTCCTGCCAGTAGCAATCCCTTGTATGCATACCGCAGGTACAGCAGAGGTGTGCAACCCACCGCCCACTGAAGAACTTGCGGGCTGCTTCTCGTATTTTGCTATTACAAAGGAAGCTGATACGAACACTCAGGTACAGTTTTTTCTGTGAATATAAGTTTTAATTTTTCTGGGATAAATGTCTACAAATGTAATCCCTGGGTCACATGGTTAGTGCATGTTATTTTTTTTTTTTTCTAACTTTCAAACTGTTTCCAGAGCAGCCAAATCATTTTACATACCTACCAAGATTGTGTGAGAGATCTACTTTCTCCACATCCTTACTGGCACTTAGTATGATCACTATTTGTAATTTTAGCAGCCTTAATATCTTCTCATTGGTGTCTCATTGTGTTTTAATTTGCATTTTTCTAATGCCTTAATGATGTTAAACAGCTTTTTATGCGCTTAGTTGCCATCTGTATCTCCTCTTGGGCAAAATGTCTCTTCGTGTCTTTTGTCCATCCTATAATTGGATTGTTTGACGTTTTTTGATTATGTCAAGAGTTCTTTATATATTTCAGATTTAAGGTCTTCATCATACACATGGTTTGCAAATATTTTCTCCCATTCTGTAGCTTGCCTCTTCATCCTCTTACCTGGGCCTTATGAAGTGCACATGTTTTTAACTTTGATAAAGTCCACTTCATTAATTTTGGGGGTCCTATCTAAGAACTCCTCATTAAGGAGCAAGACTAAGCCCTAAGTCCAGAAGATGCTCTCCAATGTTTTCTTCTGACAGTTTTACACTTCTATGTTGTATATTTAAATCCATGATCAATTTTGAATTATTTTTTATATTTGTGTGAGGTTTAAGGTGATTTATTTTTTGGCCTATTATTCCAACACCATTCACTGAAGGCTATCCTTCCTCCACTGAGCTGCTTGTGCACCTCTGTCAAAATCAGCTGGGAGTATCTGTGCTCGTCTCTGTCCGGGTTCTCTCTTCTACCTGGTTATCTATGATTTTTTTCCTCCACAAGTACACAATATCTTACTTAACGTAGCAATATACTAAGTCTTAATATTAGGTAGTTATTCTGCCTACTTTATTTTCCTTTTCCAAAACCATTTTAGCTACTCTAGTTTCCCTGCATTTCCACATAAACTTTGGAGCAAGATTGTTTATATCTTAACAAAAAAATCTTTACTCCTCTAGATAAAAAACCTATATGAGCTGTCATAAATGTTGAAAATTAGATGTTATTAATGAAGTAGCTAGGTATAGCTGTTTAGGGACAAGCCAGTAGCCTGAGGCCTGAATGCAGCTGCACACAGAAGAGCAGAGCTGGAGATGCTGAGGGAAGTTAGCCCAACACTAATACTTTCACCTGGACTGGAAGGAAAAAAAAAAAAAAACAACCCAAAAAACCTTGCTGGGATTTTGAGAGGGACTGCAACAAACCTGCAGATCAATTTGGGGAGAACAGACATCTTTAATCCGGAGAGATTTCACATCCATTAGGCCCTCTACCAACCAGTGCTCTAAGAATACTGTCTTTCTTCCCTCCTCAACCCCACTGCATCCTTTCCCCACCTCCTGTGAAAGGGGAGATGCTACTAGGGTAGTTCTCACAGTAACAGCCCCGTAAGTGCTCATCTCTATAGCACCATTCTCCCACATCTCAACACAATGACAAGGAAATGGTCTGTGTGCCAGCACTTTAATAAGTAGCATCTTTTCATCTTTACAGGAAGACCATTGTTTTTTAGAAAAAGTTCCAAGATGCTGTAATCTCAATGATAAATCATTTGGAATCTAAATTTAAAAAGTTTGTGGAGGAGCAAGCACAGTAAATAAGTCTTCTGGCACCTCGTTTAATGCTTTCTTCACTATTTAATGTTACTATAAAACATTTTTACTTCATTGGGTCAGTCTGTACATCAATTTTACAGGTAGCCAGAGTCAATCTCTTTAATTCTTATTTCCATGTCCCCATTCATATCTCTTTCATCTTATATTCATTAACTTCTTTGAAAACAGGTAAAATAAATTTAAGTGGATGTCTGGAAATTTCAAAGGAAGTTGCAAATGTTCTTGACTAAAATATGACAACGTGCTGAACACTTGGAAACTGAGCACATTATTGATGATGCCTATCATTTGCTACTTTCCACTGCTCATTTCTCTCTCGATAAAACCATGCGTAAGTGAAGACAACATTTTCGTATGAAAATATTTGTTCTATTAGAAGACCAATAATGTATTTTAAGTCTGGAAATGAATTTTTTTTTAAAAGAACACAAAGGGAAAAATGTATTTCCTTCCCTGAAGGCATCCAGTCTCTACTATTCCCTTTTTGTGTTCTCTAATTCCATATACTTGGAAGTTCAAAATCATAAAACATTCTGAAATTTGGCAAAACATGAAAACTCTGATGTGCAGTTTACTGTAAAACCAACTAACTTAACACACTGTTTGAATCAAACACTTCATTCCCTAAAGTTACTGGTAGCTTGATGGCTACCAAGATATCAAGTTTACAACACGGTACTCAAGTGTTCCCACAAGAGGGATTGAAATCGCTCTTCCTCAACTCAACATGAGCTCTCTTCTCCAGCCGAACCACCTACCAACCCTCCTCCAGACCCACCCTTTGCCCGCCTATGACCTCTCCCGCCATCCCTTGTCTCTAGAATGCCTTCTGATCTGCCTACAAAAAGCTTCCTCATTCTGCAAAGTCCCACCACAAAAGCATTCTCTTATGAGCAATATTGATGTTATGTCAAGAGCATAAATTCTGGCATCAGCCTCAGATTTTAATCTAGGTTATGCTAATTTTGGACTCATGTCTCTGAAGCTGGGTTTCTTCATCTATAGAATGGAGCCATACCCATTTTAGATGACACCCAAAATACAGACTTATTGTTAGAATTAGAAAAATATAGGTAAAGTCTGTAATAGTTAAGAGTTAACTGCTGAAAAAAACCATTAGAATTAAGCTTATTACTTGTTTCTCTGAGTTCACTGTAATTTGCTTGTATAATTCTAATAGCAGTTCACAATCTGGGCTCACTCCATCTCTTATACTTTTGCCCTAAATGATTATTTAACTTCTACTACTTTAGTTTTCACTTATGTCTTGTGTTTTGTGTCCCCAAACAGGCTGGAAGCTTCTTACAAGGCAGGACTCTATGTTATCCTTACTTAAATTTTTATGTAGTTTAGCACAGTGCTATTTATAAAAGAAGACTCAACAAATATTTCCTCAGTAAAGCATCTGCTGAAATACATAGTATATCCAGAAAATGGGAATCACATTTTTAGAAGTGCATTGATATACCAGAGTGTGTCCATTGAGAAGTAAAGGGAGAGGCAAGGAGGGAGGGCAGGGAGGCGTGGAACTGGGCACAAGGTGAGGGTCCATATGCGTATGAGATAGTGGGAGAGAGAATGCGTACATCAATTTTGATAACAGAATAACTACAGATACACTGATGTTTAACCTAAAGGAAAGATGATTTCAGAAGGCATGATAGCTTTAAGATAAATCAGACTATTATACGTGGTTCTGAAGGCAAAACTAGGACCAATGGTAAGGCAAAAAAGAAATTCAGCTTAACATAAAGTAAAATTCTACGACATGAAGAGCTGTCCAACAACGGAATAAATAGGACTCATTTAACATGATGTACCTTGTAAAATTATAGGTATAGAGTCCTAATAGAGCTCAGGGTTGAAATGGCTTTCCAATGCCAACGTCAGAAAGATAGCTATCATCTAAAATGCTGTGTTAAGAAGAATTTTAAGACTCCACATATAGTCGGTAGGAAAGGGTCCTGTGATCAGTTAAGAATATTTGTCACAGCCTGGCAGAAATACCTCATATTTACTATCTCCAATCTAGACAAATTATTTTCCAAAGTAATCATTCCCCACTGAGAATTTAGATATGAATTGGGGAAAATTTCACTGAACTCTTTGAGTCTCAGACTAACATTCTTTAAATGTTCAATAAAATGATGTTTTTAAAGTATTTTTAACTGACAGTCCTCAGCTAGGATCTTGGGTTACTGTAACAAAAGCACTTTAGTTTCTCATTCTGTAATTCACTTGTAAGACCACAATACCATCTTAAAAAATGCATTGTTTTATAATTTTCATAGTATATTCATGTTTTTATTTTCAAAAAAAACTTTGTGACTACCAGATATCAACAGAGAAAAGCATATGATTAGGCAAGAGCCAAAGTGAGACCTCAAAATTTTTAATGAAAATATTCTTCCTTTAATAATGTCCTAGAAGTTCATTACTAAGTAAATCAATCAGCAGAAAATACCCACATCTTAAAAAAAAAAAAAGCAACACTAAAACAGAAACTTTCTCCTCCACACACACTCCTGTCCTTCACAGAGATTATGTGCATCACCCACCACTTAAAAGTAACACTCACTGCTGTGTTACTGAGCAGAAGGACTCGAAGTGTGGTTGCTGGACCAGCAGCAGCACCTGGGAACCTGCCAGAAATGCCAATTCCCAGCCCCACCCACCCTATGGATTCAGAAGTCCTGGTGCTGACCCAACAAAGTGGGTCACAGCAAACCCTCTGCCTCATTCCGACGCATGCTGACGTCTCAGAGAATGGTTCCTTCCCTCTCCAACATGGCAGGTCCTTCACCTGCTTCTCCCTAGTGCTTCACTTTTTCTCAGTTTTCACAACCAAAAGATTTCCTCATTTGAATGATTAAGTGATGGTTTCCGACTTTCTTTCCTTTTAAAATATGAGACTGCCTTTTAAATTATCCATTTAAAAATTTTTTTATTACACATAAATTATCATGAGCTGTTGAGATTTTTAGCTTGTGTTAACAGGTATAAGAATAATCTGGTATGTGGAGAAAGAAGAACCCTCATGCACTGTTGGTAGGAATGCAAACTGGTGTAGCCACTCTGGAAAACAGTATGGAGGGTCCTCAAAAAGTTAAAAATACAAGTGCCCTACGATCCAGCAATCACACTACTAAGTATTTACCCGAAGAGTACAAAAATACTAATTCAAAGGGATACACGCACCCCAATGTTTATAGCAGTATTATCTACAATAGCCAAACCATGGAAATAGCCTAAGGGTCCACTGATAGGTGAATGGATAAAGAAGATGCATATATATATACAATGGAATATTACTCAGCCATAAAAGAGAACGAAATCTTAACACTTGCAATGATATGAAGGGAGCTAGAGTATTATGATTAGCGAAATAAGTCAGTCAGAGAAGGACAAATACCACGATTTCACTCACATGTGGAATTTAAGAAACAAAACAAATGAGCAAAGGGAAAAAAAGAGATAAATCAAGAAACAAACTCTAGAGAACACACTGATGGTTACCAGAGGGGAGGTGGGTGGGGGATGGGGGAAACAGGTGATGGAGATTAAGGAGTGCACTGGTTGTGATGAGCACCAGGTGATATATGGAAGTGTTGAATCACTATATTGTACACCTGAAACTAATTATTATACTGTATGTTAACTGGAATTTAAATAAAAACTTAAAAAAAAAGGATAATCCTGTATAAAAAACTATTTTGTAAATAGGCTCACTTTTTTCTCTTCATTCCATCTTAAATTGTATACAATCAAACACACATTTGTGGGGATGACTTTAAATAAATCACTGTACCTGTCAAATAGTTCACAAAGAAAAAATTACCCCATGGCCATCAAAAGTATCACTTTCCTATGAAAACATCTCCACTGACATTCATACAACCCATTCTTGAGTGGTGTCTTACTTACCTGTGCACATAGTGCAGCTGATGAACAGAATCGATTGCTATCACCATCTCGGCCAAGTAAAATCGAGCCATATCTTCAGGCAATCTATCTTCAAATTTGCTGAGCAGAGTAAGCAAATCCCCACCAACATAATAATCCATGACCAGGTACTGGGAATGAAAAAAAAAAAGGACTCAATAAATAATAAGGGTGAAAAATTAATATATGTAACATAACCCAAGGTCGAACAGCACTGGGTCAAATAATTTTGTTGTTAATTACAAAAAGCTGCATAAGACAATCCTTACAAGGCTTGTAAATTTCAGGAAGCAGTAAAATAAAAATTTAAAAACCCGAAGCAGGGAACAACAGCATTATTCTTGTTTTGTTGTTGTGTTTTGCAAAGTAACAACATCACCATCATCACCTATAACAATACACCACAGTTTTACCAACATTTCATAGAGGAAACAATGTATTAATTCTCCAGAAATGATTAAAATAACTCAGACTATAAGACAGTCCTTTATTATGTTGAGCAAATTCATTTTCATCATTGTTACATTTTCCTTATTTCCTGTTGGACTGGTAACAACTTTATCAAATCAGCACTTGGATCAGCATTTAGAAAGCACTAGTATATTGAATATAATAATTTCCATCGTATACATACTTCTCTTTTCACTCCTGATAGTGCAGAAATATCAGAATGGACTTTTCTTAGGTATGTATAAATAGAAGTCAACTAATTTTAGATATGGACTCTCATAGGTATATGTGTAGGATATTGTGATTTATAATAAATAAATATATATACATATACATATATACACACACACATATATATTTTGGCAGAGCTCCTAAAAACCCTTAAGATCTCCTAAGTGGGAGTGCCTGGGTGGCTCAGTCGGTTAAGCTCAGGTCATATGGGCTCAGGTCATGATCCCAGGGTCCTGGTGAGTAAGGAAAGTGTACAGGTGTAGGCAGGAAGAGATAGGGGGCCCCTGACCAGGCTTTGAAAGACTGAACAAGAGATAAGGGAACAGACCAGACCACCTGGCCCCAGATGTTATGGTGGCTACAGGGAATCACAGAAAATGAACAAACCTCAAAGAAGTAAGTCATTTAAGGGTGCTATCAATTGTCCTTGCTCAGACCAAGACTGCACAAGAATCTCAAGGCCACAAGCTCCCTGTTCAAGTTTTCAATAAAAGCCCTCAGTGGCAACCCATTTGGGAACCCTCTCACTCTAGAGAGATTTCTTTCCTTTCTGTTCTCACCTTCACTTAATAAACTTTCAGTGCACTTCACCCTTTTGTGTCCAGGAGATTCATTCTTTGACTCCGTGAAACAAGAACCCTGCAATCCTGTAACACTGGGATGGAGCAGGGTCAGGCTCCCTGCTCAGCATGGAGTCAATGCTTCTCCCTCCCCCTCTGTCCCTCTCCCTGCTCAAGTTCTCCATCTCTCTCTCTTAAATAAATTAATTACTTTAAAAAATTATCTCCTAAGGGATAAGATAAAGGTGGCTTTTGTTATGTATAACAAACCCCTTTTCAACCACACTAGTGTTTATGTTAATGAGGTGGCTTTTGGAAAGCCCTTAAGTAACCTAAGGATGGGGGCTGGTTGCCAAGGGAACCAACCAAGATTAGAAGGTTGGAAATTTCTAGAGTAGGGCCGGAGGCTGAATCCATCAGCAATGGCCAATGACTTGATCACTCATGCCTATCTAATGAAGCCTTCATAAAAACCCAGAAGGATGGGGTTTGGCGAGCTTCCCGCTGGGCAAACACGGGGAGCGGTGATAGAAGAGTGGGGCACTTCTGCGGAGGGCGCGCAAGCTCCGCGCCTCTCCATCACATCTTGCCCTGTGCACCTCCATCCTGCAGCTGGTCCTCAGTCACGGGAGCAGCTCTGACAAACTAACCATATCTGAGGAGTGTGTCGTGGGAATCTCCGATCTATTTTCTGTGAGTCAGAAGCACAATAACCTGAACTTATAACTGGACTGAGGAGGGAGTTTTGTAAGACTTTGAACCCCTAGCCTCTGGGATCTGAGTTGTCTCCAGGTAGACAGCGTCGGAATGGAGTTAAACTGCAGGGTGCTTGGCTGGCACTGCAGGACCGCCGGATGAGTGGAAAACCCACACAGTTAATGTCAGCAGTGAAGTAGTATTGAGAGAGTACAGTATGTGACGTAAATGAAAACACCGGAGATTTCCTTTACCATGTGTGTTTGCCAAAAAAGACAAAGAGTAGATGCTAAAATGTTCACAGGGATTAGCCCTGGGTTGTTAGATTACCCATGATGTCACAGCTTTTCAGTATTTTCTAAATTGCTTTCTAAATATGTATCACATATGCATGTACATATTATATTATATTTTTTAAATTTTATTTTATAATGTTATGTTAATCATACATTATATCATTAGTTTTTGATGTAGTGTTCCATGATTGTTTGCATAAAACACCCAGTGCTACATTCAATATGTGCCCTATTCAAAAAGAATCAACAGGCTAACCTATCCCACACTGCCCTTCCCTCTAGAACCCTCAGTTTGTTTCTCAGAGTTCATAGTCTCTCATGGTTCGTCTCCCCCTCCGATGTCCCCCCCTTCATTTTTCCCTTCCTACTATCTTTTTTTTTTTTTAACATATAATGTATTATTTGTTTCAGAGGTACAGGTCTGTGATTCATCAGTCTTACACAATTCACAGCACTCACCATAGCACATACTCTCCCCAATGTCTATCACCCAGCCACCCCATCACTCCCACCCCCCACCACTCCAGCAACCCTCAGATTGTTTCCTGAGATTAAGAATTCCTCACATCAGTGAGATCATATGATACATGTCTTTCTCTGATTGACTTATTCTGCTCAGCATAACACCCTCTAGTTCCATCCACGTCACTGCAAATGGCAAGATCTCATTCCTTTTGATGGCTGCATAATATTCCATTGTATATACATACCACTTCTTCTTTTCCATTCATCTGTTGATGGACACCTTGGCTTTTTCCACAGTTTGCCTATTGTGGACATTGCTGCTATAAACATCAGGGTGCACGTACCCCTTCAGATCCCTACATTTGTCTTTGGGGTAAATACCCAGTAGTGCAATTGCTGGGTCATACGGTAGCACTATTTTCACCATTTTGAGGAACTGTCATACTGCTTTCCAGAGTGGCTGCACCAGATTGCATTCCCAACAACAGTGTAGGAGGGCTCCCCTTTCTCCACATCCTGGCCAGTATCTGTCATTTCCTGACTTGTTAATTTTAGCCATTCTGACTGGTGTGAGGTGGTATCTCACTGAGGTTTTGATTCGGATTTCCCTAATGCCGGGCGATGCTGAACACTTTTTCATGTGTCTGTTGGCCATTTGGAGGTCTTCTTTGGAAAAAGGTCAGTTCATGTCTTCTACCCATTTCTTGATTGGATTATTTGTTCTTTGGGGGTTGAGTTTGATAAGTTCTTTATAGATTTTTGGATATTAGCCCTTTATCTGATATGTCATTTGCAAATATCTTCTCCCATTCTGTCGGTTGTCTTTTTGTTTTGCTGTTTCCTTTGCTGTGCAAAAGCTTTTTATGTTGATGAAGTCCCAATAGTTCATTTTTGCCCTTGCTTCCCTTGCCTTTGGCGATGTTTCTAGGAAGAAGTTGCTGCAGTTGAGGTCAAAGAGGTTGCTGCCTATCTTCTCCTTTAGGATTTTGATGGACTCCTGTCTCACATTTAGATCTTTCAAACATTTTGAGTTTATTTTTGTGTGTGGTGTAAGGAAATGGTCCAGTTTCATTCTTCTGCATGTGGCTGTCCAATTTTCCCAACGCCATTTGTTGAAGAGACTGTCTTTTTTCCATTGGACATCCTTTCCTGCTTTGCCAAAGATGAGTTGACCATAGAGTTGAGGGTCCATTTCTGGGCTCTCTATTCTGTTCCATTGATCTATGGGTCTGTTTTTGTGCCAGTACCATACTGTCTTGATGATGACAGCTTTGTAATAGAGCTGGAAGTCTGGAATTGTGATGCCGCCAGCTTTGCTTTTCTTTTTCAACATTCCGATGGCTATTCGAGGTCTTTTCTGGTTCCATACAAATTTTAGGATTATTTGTTCCATTTCTTTGAAAAAACTGGAAGGTATTTTGATGGAGACTGCATTGAATGTGTAGCTTGCTCTAGGTAGCATTGACATCTTCACAATATTTGTTCTTCCAATCCATGAGCATGGAACGTTTTTCCATTTCTTTGTGTCTTCCTCAATTTCTTTTATGAGTATTTTATAGTTTTCTGAGGACAGATCCTTTGCCTCTTTGGTTAGATTTATTCCTAGGTATCTTATGGTTTTGGGTGCAATTGTAAATGGGATCGATTCCTTAATTTCTCTTTCTTCTGTCTTGTTGTTGGTGTATATCAATGCAACTGATTTCTGTGCATTGATTTTATATCCTGCCACTTTACTGAATTCCTGTATGAGTTCTAGCAGTTTTGGGGTAGAGTCTTTTGGGTTTTCCGCATAAAGTATCATATCATCTGCAAAGAGTGAGAGTTTGACTTCTTCTTTGCCAATTCGGATGCCTTTGATTTCTTTTTGTTGTCTGATTGCTGTGGCTAGGACTTCTAGTAGTATGTTGAATAGCAGTGGTGATAATGGATGTTGCTGCCGTGTTCCTGACCTTAGGGGGAAAGCTCTCAGTTTTTCCCCATTAAGATTGATACTCGCTATGGGTTTTTCATAGATGGCTTTTATGATATTGAGGTATGTACCCTCTATCCCTATACTCTGAAGAATTTTCATCAAGAAAGGATGCTGTAACTTTCTCAAATGCTTTTTCTGCATCTATTGAGAAGATCATATGGTTCTTGTTCTTTCTTTTATTAATGTATTGTATCACATTGATTGATTTGTGGATGTTGAACCAACCTTGGCAGCCCAGGGATATATCCCACTTGGTCGTGGTGAATAATCCTTTTAATGTACAGTTGGATCCTACTGGCTAGTATTTTGGTGAGAATTTTTGCATACAGGTTCATCAGGATATTGGTCTGTAATTCTCCAGTTTGATGGGGTCTTTGGTTTTGGGATCAAGGTAATGCTGGCCTCATAAAATGAGTTTGGAAGTTTTCCTTCCATTTCTATTTCTTGGAATAGTTTCAGAAGAATAGGTATTAATTCTTCTTTAAATGTTTGGTAGAATTCCCCTGGGAAGCCATCTGGCCCTGGGCTCTTGTTTGTTGGGAGATTTTTGATGACTGCTTCAATTTCCTTAGTGGTTATGGGTCTGTTCAGGTTTTCTATTTCTTCCGGGTTCAGTGGTTGTTTTAGTAGTTTATACATCTCTAGGAATGCATCCATTTCTTCCAGGTTATCTAATTTGCTGGCATATAGTTGCTCATAATATGTTCTTATAATTGTTTGTATGTCTTTGGTGTTGGTTGTGATCTCTCCTCTTTCATTCATGATTTTATTTATTTGGGTTCTTTCTCTTTTCTTTTTGATAAGTCTGCCCAGGGGCTCTCAATCTTATAAATTCTTTCAAAGAACCAACTCCTTGTTTCATTGATGTGTTCTGTTCTTTTAGTGTCTATTTCATTGATTTCTGCTCTGATCTTTATTATTTCTCTTCTCCTGCTGGGTTTAGGCTTTATTTGCTGTTCTTTCTCCAGCTCCTTTAGGTGTAGGGTTAGGCTGTGTACTTGAGACCTTTCTTGTTTCTTGCGAAAGGCTTGTATTGCTATATACTTTCCTCTTAGGACTGCCTTTGCTGCATCCCAAAGATTCTGAACAGTTGTGTTTTCATTTTCATCGGTTTCCCTGAATTTTTTTAATTCTTCTTTAATTTCCTAGTTGACCCATTCATTCTTTAGTAGGATATTCTTTAGCCTCCATGTATTTGAGTTCTTTCCGACTTTCCTCTTGTGATTGAGTTCTAGTTTCAAACCATTGTGGTCTGAAAATATGCAGGGAATAATCCCAATCTTTTGGTACTGGTTGAGACCTGATTTGTGACCTAGGATGTGATCTATTCTGGAGAATGTTCCATGGGCACTAGAGAAGAATGTGTATTCTGTTGCTTTGGCATGGAATGTTCTGAATATGTCTGTGAAGTGCATTTGGTCCAGTGTGTCACTTAAAGTCTTTATTTCCTTGTTGATGTTTTGCTTAGATGATCTTTCCATTTCAGTGAGGGGGGTGTTAAAGTCCCCCACTATTACTGTGTTGTTGTTGATGTGTTTCTTTGCTTTTGTTATTAATTGGCTTATATAATTGGCTACTCCCATGTTAGGGGCATAGATATTTACAATTGTTAGATCTTCTTGTTGGATAGGCCCTTTAAGTAGGATATAGTGTCCTTCCTCATCTCTTATTAGAGTCTTTGGTTTAAAATCTAATTTGTCTGATATAAGGATTGCCACCCCATCTTTCTTTTGGTGTCCATTAGCATGGTAAATCGTTTTTCAACCCCTTTCAATTTGGAGGTGCCTTTTGGTCTAAAATGAGTCCCCTGCGGACAGCGTATCGATGGGGTTATTTTTTTATCCAATCTGATAGCCCGTGTCTTTTGATTGGGGCATTTAGCCCATTTACATTCAGGGTAACTATTTGAAAGATAGGAATTTAGTGCCATTGTATTGCCTATAAGGTGACTGTTACTGTATATTGTCTCTGTTCCTTTCTGGTCTATGTTACTCTTAGGCTCTCTCTTTGCTTAGAGGACCCCTTTCAATATTTCTTGTAGGACTGGTTTCGTGTTTGCAAATTCCTTTAGTTTTTGTTTGTCCTGGAAGCTTTTTATCTCTCCTTCTATTTTCAATGACAGCCTAGCTGGATATAGTATTCTTGGTGGCATATTTTTCTCATTTAGTACTCTAAATATATCATGCCAGTCCTTTCTGTCCTGCCAGGTCTCTGTGGATAGGTCTGTTGCCAATCTAATATTTCTACCATGGTAGGTTACAGACCTCTTGTCCCGAGCTGCTTTCAGGATTTTCTCTTTGTCTCTGAGACTCGTAACTTTTACTATTAGATGTTGGGGTGTTGACCTATTTTTATTGATTTTGAGGGGGGTTCTCTGTGACTCCTGGATTTTGATGCCTGTTTCCATCCCCAAATTAGGGAAGTTCTCTGCTATAATTTGCTCCAATATACCTTCTACCCCTCTCTCTCTTTCTTCTTCTTCTGGGATCCCAATTATTCTAATATTGTTTTGTCTTATGGTATCACTTATTTCTCGAATTCTGCCCTCCTGATCCAGTAGTTGTTTATCTCTCTTTTCCTCAGCTTCTTTAGTCTCCATCATTTGGTCTTCTATATCACTGATCTCCTGCCTCATTTATCCTAGCAGTCAGAGCCTCCATTTTTTATTGCACCCCATTAACAGCCTTTTTGATTTTGACTTGGTTAGGTTTTAGTTCTTTTATTTCTCCAGAAAGGGTTTCTCTATTATCTTCCATCCTTTTTTCTAGCCCAGCTAGTATCTTTATAATCGTCATTCTGAACTCTAGTTCCGACATCTTACTAATGTCCGCATTGATTAGGTCCCTGGCAGTCATTACTGCCTCTTGTTCTTTTTTTTTTTTTTTTTTTTTGAGGTGAGTTTTTCCATCTTATCATTTTGTCCAGAGGAGAATAGATGAATGAGAGAACAAAATGCTAACAGGGTAACAATGACCCCAGAAAAACATACACTAAACAAATCAGAAGAGACCTGAAACCGGGGGAAAAGAAAGGGAAACAAAGAAAAAGGAAAAAAAGAAAAAAGAATATGATCAAATATGATCAGGCTGGTGAATAGATCAGTGCCACATACTAGATTTTGGGCGTATTTGGGTCTGTTAGAAGAAACTGCCTCCCAAAATTTTAAAGAAAGAAAAACTTATATATGTACAAAAATAAGTGTAAATATGATGAAGGGATAGAATATGATTGTAAAGATGAAAATTATAGGAATTAATATGGCAGGAGACTAGAACAACACCATACACTAGAGATTTAGGGTATATTTTGGTCTGTTAGAAGAAAATGTTACCCAAAATTTTAAAGAGAGAACATATATATACAGACACACACACACACACACACACACACACACACACACCAAAAATAAGGATAACTACAATGAAAGGATAGAATATGACTCTAAAAATGAAAAAAAAAAGATTTTTAAAAAAGGGATTGATAAGATGTTGGTTGAAAAAGGGAAAAAGAAAAATTAAAAAAAATAGAAAATTAAAAAAAGAAAATTAAAAAATATTAACTTTGAAAGACTAAAGAATTGGAAGAAAAAAAGCCATGAATTCTATGTGCTGTATTCCCCTAGCGCTGGAGTTCTGTTGTTCTCATTGATCGGTAAACTTGGTCTTGGCTGGCTGTTCTTGCTGATCTTCAGAGGGAGGGGCCTGTTGCATTGGTTCTCGAATGTCTTTGCGGGAGGCAGAATTGCCCCGCCCTTGCCGGGTCCGGGCTAAGTCATCTGCTCAGGTTTGCTCTTGGGAGCTTTTGTTCCCTGCAAGCTTTCTGTACAGCTTTGGAGGACGAGAGTGAAAATGGCGGCCTCCCAATCTCCGCCCTGGAGAAGCCGAGAACTCACACTCCTCAGTGTGCCCCCAGCAAAAAGCAGTCCATCACTCCTGTCTCCTCGGTCTCCGGCCGCACTCCATGCTCACCTGGACTGTGACTGAGTGTTTCTATCTCTGGCACACGAGCCGGTGTGGAGTCTCCAAACCCAGCAGATTCCTGCAGTGCACTCCCATGCCGCTCCTCCCGGGGGAGAAAAGGGAGTCTCCCCGGATCTGCTGCTTGTTGGGTCCCTGCTTCCAGAAAGTGGTCGCTTTTCTGTTCACAGAGTTGCTGCTATTCTTTTCTTCTATCTCCTGTTGAGTTCGTAGGTTTTCAGAATGGTTTGATCCCTATCCAGCTGAATTCCTGGGACCAGTCGAAATTTAGATCTACTCCTCCGCCATCTTGCTCCTCCTCCCTATACATGTTCTTTTAAGGTTAGTGAAAACAAGACTCAGTGGAAAGATGGCCTTTGTAGTCAGGGATACTTGTATTCAAATTCTGACTCTGGGTTTTAAGTGGCTTAAAAAATTATTTAATCTCTGAACTTCCTCATCTATAGCTCTACAATAATGACCTTCTTCAGAATACAGCACTCACCATCAAGGACAGTAAACAGAAGATATTTAAATGTCACTTATAACACCTTGAAGTTAAAATGATTTTATTACCAAATGAAGATATTACTTCAGTGATCTCACCAATTTGACATTTAAGATTTAGAGTCTTGAGAAAATTCACATTCTGATTACTATATATTAAAATTATAAGCATGGGTAGTTTCCATTAAATAAAAGAAACTAATTTTACTGTTAAATCCTTGAAAATGAAAGGAACAATCTCTTTCAAATCCTGGTCTATGGTTTCCTTGCTCTATTTACTAGGCCTAATGTTTAACAGACTCCATCTTGAAGATTAGAGCAAACTAATTTAATGTAATGAAATAGTGTTAGCATAAACAAGTCACTAGAAGTGGCAATGGTTGTGGAGAAATCCACAGCTACTGCCTTAAAGAAGTACTCAGAGCAGAACAGCAAACACAAAAACTTTGCAAATAAAAAAAGTCTGCTATTGAAACGGAAGTAGAATATTTACACATAGAAAGTCATAAAATGTAATTCACCCCTTCAACAGTCCCTACATGTCAATCAGGATTTTTTGGTACTGAACATGGAGAAAAAACCCAGAGGATAAAAAGACGAAAGCCTCCTCCATCAAAGGCTTTCCTGTCTTTGATGTGTGCAATAGCTGTACCTGCCACACCAGGCTCCCACAGGCTGAGTATAACCATCTACCAGGAAACTGCTAAAGAACAGTCGTCTCAACATTGTTGCAACATTCAAAACTGAGGCTCCTTGTGTCATTGTCTCTCACCTACTTTCATCCATAATCTGCTATGTGCTTCCCCTTAACAAACCCCGAGCCCCAAGATCCCTCACCTTCCCGCCTCTCCACGTGCCTCACTGAACCTCTTCTCTGGTAAACAAACCTCCTTGAGATAGCATAAAAAATTATGAATACATAATTATTCTGTTTTCCTTTCTGGCTGCCTGCTAAACTGGCAGCTTGCTCATATGCTTTCCTTACCTTGCCCTCAGAGGAAATTAGCTGTTACTAGGACAGAATTCAGCAACTGGAGGGAGCAATGAGCAGAAAACACAAAAGAAAATTCTCAAAAGAAAAGCAATGAGTTGAAAATGAACTACACTTATAATCGGATTTTGGTGTTAGGGAGACAAGATGCATCAGAAATGGCAGACCAATAAAAACCCCACATGGGAAAAAGGCTCTTTTTCTCTGTAACACATTCCAGCGAGTATCTCCAAGAGCTGCGAGTCAGTCTTCTATTTTCTCCTTTGTTCAGAACAACATTCAACTAGATCACCAAGGTCGTGTTGGGTCTACTTCCTACTAAATGTCTGTGGAGTCCTTCCACTTCTACCCTACCCACTACCCTAATCCTAACCTAGGTCCCTGGCCTGTCTTGACTATATTACTGTTACAGGTTTAAGGGTAAAGAGCTTGCTATATTTTATTTTATTCTGTACAAAACTTTCTTGGGAATGGAAGACAGAATACAGAACAAGTGAGGAACAAAGAAACTCATTCACAATTCCACAGATACAGAGTATCCACTATGCCCTAACATTACACTAGACAACAAGGTGCTACAATGAGTAAGAGGTCGCTCCTGCCTTAATGGAATTTACAACCTAATGGAAAAGAAAACACAAATCAATGGACAAGTTCAGTGTAACATAAATACTGTGACAGAAATAAGCAGGGGGTGCTGCTGTAAGCTCTAAAAGACCCTAACCTCTGAATCAGGTTCATTAATTCATTAATTCATTCATCTAAAATTTATTTTTGTACAAGGTGTGAAAACTATTCTCTTATTCGTGGAGAGTTGATTATCTAAAACAAGTAATAAAATATCCATTCTTTCCCCTAATTCAACTGAAATTCTCCCTTATCATAATTTAAGATGTGAAACACCCTTAGATCTGCTCTTGGGTGCTCTATTCTGCCACAGTTGCTCTCAGCGATTAATCAGTAAAATGTAATACCTGGTACAACAACCTCCTACTCATAAACTACCTTTAAAATAGTGCCCAATATAAGATGCCTTTAAATGAGTTTAAGAAAAATAGAGACCTAGAGGTAATGTTTGTAAGATATGTCAAGGAGATAATTATCCTAACATAAAGAGCTCCCACCAAGTGTTAAGAAGAGGGCAAGGAATCCAACAAACTAGGCTGAAGCTATTAACAGTTAATTCAGCTAAGAGAAAACACAATTAGCTAAATTAATACATGATCAAAACCAAAGCAACAATAAGATGCCATTCTATACCAACCAGATTAGCAAAGAGACCATTCCTATTCTGGGAACAGTGAGTTGAAACAACACTGCGTTCTTGGGCATGATGACTTACTGCACCTGCTCGGCAAAGTAACTTCACAGTATCTACTGAAATTTGACAGGCATATACCCCTGGACCTAGTATTTCCACGTTTAGGAATATAGTGTAGGGCATGTGGGCAAGTATGCTTATTGCACAGCACTTTGATAACTGCAACAGATCAGAAACAGTATGAATAGAAACGAGTCCAAAAGGAAACTATTAAATGCATCCATCCAACATGTCCATTCTGTGGAATATTGTACAGTCATCAAAAGGAGTAATTAAATAAATATGCCCATCTTTTAGGACAACAGCCAGCTGCAGAGTAACACATACTTTGTTTTTACACATCCAGACCTCCGTATTGTAGATGGGGAAGGAGCCAGTCACAATGAAGCTGACCAGCAGAGTAAAATTCTGCCAAGGCCCAAAGGCGATGGAACGAAAGTCAAAGGCAAATACCTTACGCACACCGAGAGAAAAGATGAGAACAGGTGCAAATATGAATAAATTTGTACACATATAGGGGAAGAATGAAAGGGAATGCTGAGACCAGAGCATGGAAAGTGAAAAGTTCATGCATGAGTAACCAGAGGTTTCATTTTCTCCATGAAGTAGGAGTTACAGAATGAGGGTACAGGGGTATTTATACAAGGTCCCTACATGCAGGTAGGGATCATAGCTGCTATGCCTGCTTTATGGCTGTAATCAAGGGCGTAAGAAGTCAAACGATTTGCCCAAACATACCCTAGATAGTGGGAAAACCAGAACTCAGGGTTCTTGATCCTTGTATCAGTTCCTTTTTACTCAAAGAGTTTTTTCAGTAAAAAAACTGACTACATCCATGACATAACGAGTATGTACAGAACCCCAGAAAAATAAAAAAGAAATTAAAGATACAGACTGAGTCTTTAGCAATATTTATCCCTCCAAAATAAACAGACCTCTAGGTATGGATAGAACACACCGTAAGATTTCCAACTCCAAATTTCTTCAAAAAAAAAAAAAACATATTTCAAAGTTTGTGCTTTGTAAGAAACTACATTCCAAAGAAACAATGCAACAACATCTGAAAGCATACAGTACATGAACTGTGTTGCAGAGAAAGAACATCTCCTAGAACAGATATGCTTTTAGAAGTCTTCTTAGGGAGAACAGGAGGTCTTTTAGTCATTCTGCTATCAAAGACATTAACAGTTAATCCTTAGAGCCCACTCTGTATTCATCCCTCCTTGCTTTCTCCTAACAATTTCAATCTTTAGTACGAACTGGATTCCAGTAGAGAATCTGGGGTTCATATGACCAACTACAATCTAACATTTAAATGTCTTTCAAAAAATAAATAAAAAATAAACAAACAAATGTCTTTCATCCTCTAAACAGTTTACAAATGCTAATTTAAGAAGTAAAATTTTTGGGGCGCCTGGGTGGCTCAGTTGGTTAAGCGACTGCCTTCGGCTCAGGTCATGATCCTGGAGTCCCAGGATCGAGTCCCACATCGGGCTCCCTGCTCAGCAGGGAGTCTGCTTCTCCCTCTGACCCTCTTCCCTCTCGTGCTATCTCTCATTCTCTCTCTCTCAAATAAATAAAATCTTTAAAAAAAAAAAAAAGAAGTAAAATTTTTGTTTTAAATATTTCCCTGGCTTTTTTTTCCCTCCAGCATAAAATAACTAAACTGGAAATAGAGGACAAGAAAATATGAAGAAGAGACAAATTTCACTATTCATAATATTCTAAATGATATCTAAGTGATAAGAATTTTATGTGACAGTGTCGATGCCACTAAGCAGGTTTGTGTTTAATGAGGTTTTCCTAAGGAAAAAAATATTCTAATCACATTTTAAGATCATTTGTTAAATTACACCACTTCATCTCAAGCAATAAAATGCACGTATGCTATGACTATATATTTTTTCATAAGTGGCTGCAGAGATATTTGAGGTTATAAATGAAAGTGCAATTATTCATCACAGCCTCTTGAATCCTATACCACAGACCACATTACTTATTTGGCTACTTCAGGGCTATGAGGGTTAACAGTTATTTTGGAAAATTACTGTATAATAAAATTTCCTTTTTGGAATCTAAAACTAGATTTGCCAACATTTCTGATTTTATTTTCTAATATTTTATAAATATGCGAAAGCAAATCTTTGATGATAACCAAGATAATTTAGGATTTCTATTCTTGAGACTAACATACCATAAGCTTGCCCTAAACTAAGAAAAACTGGCAATTTAGAGATTTGACCACAGGAGTATTTCAGCCCTCCTCCAGTTATACTATAACATTTATTCTAATATAATCAATGACTAGTATATACAGACTATTTCTCACAGAGAAATGCCTCTGGGAAAAAAATGTTAATTCTAATGTCAAATGCAAAGAGAACAGGTAAGACTAAATTCAGAGGAGAAAGAACGGTATGTCAGGCTGTCAATGAAAACTAGGCAAAATTTTGCTATACAAAATTTCGTATTTGGACACAATTTCTGTATCTATACATTTCCTTTTTTTAAAAAAAAAGATTTTATTTATTTGAGAGAGAGAATGAGAGAGAGCAGAGAGGGGGGAGGGTCAGAGTGAGAAGCAGACTCCCTGCTAAGCAGGGAGCCCGATGCGGGACTTGATCCTGGGACTCCAGGATCATGACCTGAGCTGAAGGCAGTCGCTTAACGACTGAGCTACCTGAGCTACCCAAGCACCCTGTATCGATACATTTCTATGTTTATAACAAAATACAGATTTTTAAGCAATCCGTAACTCTACAGTGTTACGCCTACCTACAACAAAAAACACTGTCAGAGTGGATTTAAGTTCTTATCACCTAAAAGCTTTTGTAAATCCATCACAATAAACTGCTATAAGTTTGCTAACCAAGTACGTGTTTACGTTTAATTTACTCTTACAAATTTTGCTGACAAACCTATGTAGAGTATATTTGCATTGACAAATTCATCCCAAAAATCTCATATATGTATTGTAAATCCAAGTCAAATATCCTTCCACTCAATTTAACAGAGCAACTAGCATGTGCAAAGCTCTACATTATGACTTTTTAAACAATTCTGACCAAAACCCACAATAATACGATTTATATGATGACTCAATACATATTATAAAAGAAATGTCATGAAGCAATAATCTCTCTTACTGCTTGAACTCTGTCATTTTCTATTTTACTTAACTTTTTAAATGCTGGTTGTAACCCACTAAATTGAGTTTACAATCCACCAATGGGTCACGATCTGAAGTCTGAAACACACTATCTGTAAGCATGTAAGGGATATAAAGACAAGTAATGTAATGACACCGTTTGAACCCCTGATTCTGCCTGAAATCAGACAAACTCCATGACTGCTAAGTTACACACCCCTGTAAGTACATTTTAGCTAAGCATGTAAGGGATATAAAGACAAGTAATGTAATGACACTGTTTGAACCCCTGATTCTGCCTGAAATCAGACAAACTCCATGACTGCTAAGTTACACACCCCTGTAAGTACATTTTAGCTAAAGATAGCAGGGTTCATATCATTTATTTAATCTTCGTAAGCTGTATCCCCAAAATCAGAGATGTACATATACGTACGTTACTCATCTCACGTCAGTACTAAAAAAATGTAGAGCTGAAATGCAATGAGAAACGTTAATTCAAACTGGGAATTCTGGAGAAGACTTTTAAAATGCAGACTTTGAGACAATTTTGGAGTATTAGCTGGACTTCAACAGGACAAGAGGGAGAGGAACAGGCACTGGCATGAAAGGTACCAGGGAGAACAGAAATAAAGGCAAAAAGGAGTACAATGTCCAAGAATGGAGGTATTCCACTAAAGCTGAAAAATAGGATTTGTGGGTGGGCACAATATTTCCAGTTTATCTTTTTTTTTTTTTTTAAAACCACTCTAATCTGTCTAACATGACTGAGAAACCGTGTCCCTCCTCCTCGACGACTCCCCTTTCATTCACTTCAGTGGTGCAGAACCTGGACTCTCTTTCTTGCTCTGACCGTTTCCATTAGTTTCCTCCTTGTTGGGTCCTCTAGGTCTGGCTTCTTTAGGCAAACTTTTCTCCCTGTACAAGCACCCATCAGTTATTCTTGTTTACTACTAGTATTCATTGTTATCTACAAGAGGAGCTGGCCAATTTTTCCTGTAAAGGGCCAGATAGTAAACACTTCAGGCTTGGCCGGCCAAGAAGAAAAAGCAAGATAGATAATAAGATAGAAAACAAATTTCCACACATTTTTACTGGCAAAAGTCAAAATAAAATAATTGAGTGCGAGTTTTATAATACAGGTGTACTAACAGAAAAGTGTAATTCTTTTTGTGGGCAAGGGATGACCATTTGCTTAATTGGGGTGTGACGTCAGTGTTCCCCATCATCAGAGTCCGGCTAATGTTCCTCTGTAAGTGCTGATCTATACTGGGAGTTTATGTATTTCATCTGTGAAAATGTCTTCACAAAAACGGCTACTGGTATCAATTCGTGAGCATATAATTTTGATTGAGCATATTACTCACATGGAATGTGTCTATAGAATGCTACTGGATTTTTCTCCTGATATTTGTGTTCAAGCATGTCGATACACTGCAGATTAATCACTTCTAACTAAAGGTTAGGTGGAAAGTCGTGATTGCCAGTAACCGGGTTTTGAACTACGGACATCTCCTTAGCACTTGCATCAAATCCCAAAAACTGCTAACTGTAGTTTGAGCTCAGATGGTGTCTCTGTTGCAAATCCGTGTGGAAATAGAAATCTCACTTCTTTTTTACTTTTGACGGCATGAGAATCAGATAAAGCAGCTTGACATTACTTGTGATTCCAACAATATACGCTATCAAAATGACTTCGCCGGAGTGTTAAGTTTTGCATGTAAGTGCTGTTTTGTCTTATAATTTTAGGTAAAATTTATTTTTAAAACATAGAAAGTCTACAGGAAAAGCTAATTTCAAAGCTATTCAATATTTTATATAAATGGTTGAGGGTGAGGTTTTTTGTTCAGAAATGTTTCAATCTCGGCCCTCTGTAACAAAATCTTGACACTGCAAAAGCACTGAATGGCTGAATGTAGAGCAAGTGAGGATATTCAGCTTTTTCTGACAAAAATTCACGGATATGGCAACAGTCATTTCCATTAAGACTGAATGAAGTTCACCAGTGATATTCCTGGTTCAGTAACAAATGAAAGATTCAAGTGTTTGCTGCAAACTGCCTGCTCATTAATAAGACGATGCATATCCACAGGCTCTGGGCACCTAATATTTTTACGTAATTTGTACATCTGTCCGACTAAGCCTCTTCCTACTCCACACCTATTTTTACCACTCTCACTTGCAATACATACTAGCAAATTCCAATGCAGGTTGTAGCAACTTAGGGTTTCCTCAACTTCTCTGAAAATACGATTGGCTATTATTCCACACAAGCTATCAGTAAAGACTGATTCCTCAGGACCACAAACTCAGCACAACTCCTCAAGTCACAACAAAAGAGCAGGACCTCTTTCATCTCAAGAGCCAAAAGCAACCACTCAAAATCATTTCCTGGTTTTAAAATCAACCGATGATGTTCCCAACGTCCCCCATTCTTGAAGCAACCGTCCTCACCAAAAGGCTAATAGTGTGAGACAAGTTTATTTTCTGTGAACACATTCCTTTGGATGCAGCAACTGTGATTTAATTCACGCAGTGCTAGTAAATGGCCTTCCTGCCTGCCTAACAATGAGTCACTCAGGAGCTCACTACGGCTCATTTTGTATTTTTGTGAAGAAGGTCTGCTGTGATAAGATACTGTTTTGTATTTTTGACTTTCCTGACTGCTGCCTTCTTGGGAGCTGGGAAGGCTGTGAGGAGGACTCGGCGTGGCCTTATGGACGCCGGCTGGTCCAGCAGGCCCGCCGTGGTGTGGCGGCACAGTCACACCAGGCTGGCCTCTAACTTGTTAACAATATAACCCCCACTGCGCTGTGCCTGCAGAGCCGGCCTATGGGAAGTCCACGCGTGCACTACTAATGACAAGAATAATAAAGTGTCACAGGATCGCAATACATATGGCATCAGAAATGCTATCAAGTTGTAACTGTCACTGAAATTTGTAGGCCACTAAACAGCAATGCACAGCATCAAGAGTAACATGCGCGTGCGGTGTTCCCCCGGGTCATGAGACCAGCTGCTGTCGCATGAGGCTGACTCTGTCATCATCGTGCAAAAGCAGCCACTGAAAATGAACAAATCAAAAGGCATGGCTTTGTTCCAACAGAACTTTATGGACACTGAAGTCTGAATTTTATATTACACATGTCACAAAATATTCTTTTGATTTTTTTTCAAATATTTAAAAACTCTTAGCTTGTGGGTTGTGCAAAAATAGGTGGTGAGCCGAATTTGTGCTGCAGGCAGTAATTTGCCAAAAACTGATCTATAAGAGAAGGACTCCATAAGCTATACGGTGCTGTTTACCCTCAGGAGCACCGGACTTAGATACCTAACCCACTCCGTGGATCACACGACAATTCAAACCCAACACATACTAAATTAAACCCATCACCTTGCCCCTGTTCTAAATTTTCCCTTCCCAAATATATTTCCCAACTCAATTCATCAACCACTAAGCACTGAACCCCCCAAGTCAGATGCTGGAAAACTAAGAATCATCCACACTCCTCCTTGAATTTGAAGCCCTTCTAAACTCAGAACTGGTCCTAGCTCCTCAGCGTGCTCTACAGTCTGGAAGTGCCGTTCTGTACTCCCTCCCTTTCACTGCTGTGATCGCGCTGGCTTCCTCTCATCCCTCAAGCACCCCTCTTGTCCCCTACAGACTCTGCACGGTCCTAAAACAGCCGTTTTCACACTTTGCTCTGTGAGGGACACCTGAGTGATCCCGAGGGGAGGCAGAAGGAAGAAGTTAAGAGACCAGTCAGGGCCATTCCATTTCTGTATGCCTTACTGTCTGGGCTTGCAGATATAAAGTCATTCTGAAAAATACACAAGAGTTCCATGACCCAAAAACCCCATTGTTTGAGAGCCATGGCTGTGAAAGTCTAATTTCTTTACCATACCATGTAAGGTGCTATATGATGTGACTCTTTCATCTCTCCGCCCCCATCTCCAAGCCCCTTATTCCACCCTCCATCAGTGCGAACATAACAAGCTTCAATCTCCACACTTTGGCTTACCAAGCCCTCTCTGCCTCTTCTCCCTTCTTGGTTTGCTAATTTATATTTGTCTTAGAAGAGTCCTCATTGACTTCATGCCTTTGAATAAATGTTATACTTTCTTCATCTGAAATAATCTGAAAATATTATCTACTTGATTTTGGACTTATTGTCTGGAACAGTAAGAGAGATCCTTTGTCTTTCTCACTACTGAATCTCCAGAATCTAGAGAACAGTGCCCTGCATATGGCACATATTCAATAAACATCTATCACATGAATAAGAAATCTCATTAATTTTTTTTTAAAGATTTTATTTATGGGGCGCCTGGGTGGCTCAGTCATTAAGCCTCTGCCTTCGGCTCAGGTCGTGGTCCCAGGGTCCTGGGATCAAGCCCCGCATCGCGCTCCCTGCTCGGTGGGAGGCCTGCTTCTCCCTCTCCCACTCCCCCTGCTTGTGTTCCCTCTCTCACTGTGTCTCTCTCTGTCAAATAAATAAATAAAACCTTTTAAAAAAAAGATTTTATTTATTTATTCATGAGAGACAGAGAGAAGCAGAGGGAGAAGCAGGCTCCCAAGGAGCAGGGAGCCCGATGCGGGACTCAATCCCAGGACCCCGGGATCATGACCAGAGCCAAAGGCAGACGCCCAACCATCTGAGCCACCCAGGCGCCCCTCATTAATTTTTTTAAAGATTTTATTTATTTGAGAGAGAGAAAGCATGAGTGGAAGCGGGCAGTAGCAGAGGGAGAGGGAGAAGCAGGCTCCCTGCCGAGCAGGGAGCCCAATGCAGGACTCGATCCCAGGACCCTGGGATCACAACCTGAGCCGAAGGCAGACGCTTAACAGACTGAGCCACCCAGGTGACCCGATCTTATTAATTTTATAACCCAGTACACAGTGTTGTGTTTGGTCCACAGCACGTATGCTAAAAACCATAAAATGAAAACTCAGGCCCGAAGATGAAGAGCCTCCAACCCAGAAGTGGCAGGTTCCACCTTCACTTCCTGTTCCCTTGTTTATCCCTTCAATCTTCAATTAGCAGTGCTTCTCATATTTTGATTTTCCTCTGACCTCATTCCCCACTTCTTCTATCACGTGGTTCGTGATGTCCATATAAAATCAGATGCAGCCTCGATTTTAAATGTGGCTCTCAAAAAAAAAAAACATGTGGCTCTCTACTTCAAGCAGCACACAGCCACTTTGAAAAATACGTAAAATTCCAAATAGTAATAGACTATTACTAATAAAATATATTGGGAAAATCATGAAAAGAAAAATCCTGAGCACCTCTTACAGAATTTAAATGCTTGGATTCAGTTTGGACTTGGTTATTAAAAAGCACAAAAAATTCCAGTGGAAAGCTATCAAATTACCCAGGGCAGGGGAGACGTAATAAAAACACAATTTATATACTGTGAAATTCAGTGGTTTTCTAAATCACAACTACATTTACATAATGCTTAAAAGAGAATAATGCTAAATTCTGCCAATAAAAATTTAATAAGAATATAAAAACATAGAAAAATGATTCTTACTAAGTTATTGTCATCCTGGAAAGCATAATGCAGAGTTGTAATCCATTTATTATCTCCATTCACTAATACATCCCTTTCTTCACGAAAACATGCTGTCTGAAAAGGAAAAACAAAGATGTTTTTTAATCAGAGGACACTTTATGTAAAATATATTATGCAAACAACTGCTTAATGTGTTTATTATACTTTCCGTCCTAGAAAAGGAAAATGTTTATTATACTTCCTGTCCTGGAAAAGGAACATGTTTATTATATTTCCTGTCCTAGAAAAGGAATACATCCTGATATGTCTTTCAACAAGTCAAGCACGCGGAGGAAGTGGACAATGGGAATAGTACACTTGAAAACATTTTATATTAAAAAATACTGCTATAGTTAAAAAAAACAAAAAACAAAAACAGAAAAAAAGCACACGTGCATTTAAGGACCACGGTCCAACCTACCATTTAGATAATATAAACGTTAACATTTTGCCATCTCTACTTCTGTTCTTTTTATTTTAAGAAATAAAATACAAGTCAATTGTATTTACTTGCATTTCCCTGCCTCCCTCCTGATAAAATGAATAGTGTGTAGTATACACTATGTTCTTTCTTTCATATGCTTTGATCACACATGTATGTGCCTAAAACAAGAGAACCGTTTTGCATTTTGAAAGTTTACATGAATGTTGTAATTGTATCTATCCTTCTGCAACTTGATTACTTCTCATTCAATGATGGGTGTTTTCCTCTCAATTGCTACGGCATTCGCTTGTCTGAATAAACCAGAATTTATGTATGCAAACCCCAACCAGGAAAACATAGGTTACTTCCAATTTTGTTTTTATGATGTTGCAATGAATATAGTGGTACAAATGTACAAGAGTCTCTCCAGGGCATATACTTAGAAGTTGAAATGCTAGCTACAAGCATTTCCCACTTTACCAGACATAGCCAATTTTCTCTAAATGTGTACTGATTACTTATCTTCACCCCAGTGTAGAAATCTCCCTTACTGCACCCCCCCCACATCCTCAACTGCATTTGGCATTATTAGACTTTTAAGTGTGTCAATACGATGGGTGTAGAACCGTACCTCACTGTTCTTTTCATGAACATATTCCTAATTCCCCATGCAGATAAACAGCTCTACACAGGCTTACGGGACATCTGAACTTTGTCTCTGAACTGTTCCTTCCCTTTGTCCATTTTCTCTAATGAATTGTCTTTTTCTTTTTGATTTGTGAAAGTTTTAATTTACTCTGAGACCGTATTTCCACTCTTATAAAGGTACATCCTGCAAACCTGAGAAATGTGTGGCTAAAAAAAAAAAATTTTATATGATACATTATAATTCTATAATCTATCATCTTTAAACTTTTAATTTTAAAAATCTCCACTATGTCAGCAAGTTCAAGAAGAACTGAAAGGTAAGGTGAAACCTACGTCTCCCAAGTCATACCCCATACATACACAGTCACGTGTGTCCAGAGGTCACCACCAATAACTCTGTTGAGTATCTTCTCAGAAAATTTGTCTCTGTAAGCATGAATATGCGCACGCACGTGCACACATACAATATTCACAGGGTGCCCCATTTCCCCTAGCTTTTCTTTTCTTTATGCAAATCAGATCACAGTGCTCCGTAAGTTTGTTTTTTTCAAGTAATGATATACCTGAACAGTTTTTCCACACCAGTAGAGACCCACCTACCACCTAATTCTTCTTAATGGCTACACCACATTCATGCACACTGAAAAATCACCACACAGTATTCTATCGACAGGACGTGCTTAGTTACTTATTTCCCCATAAAATAAATTCAACAGCCATGATATACAAAACAATTAACATTAATATCCCCTAATCAGGTACCTTAATTTTTTTTATTATGTTATGTTAATCACCATACATTACATCATTAGTTTTTGATGTAGTGTTCCATGATTCATTGTTTGCGTATAACACCCACTGCTCCATGCAGGACGTGCCCTCTTTAATACCCATCACCAGGCTAACCCATCTCCCACTCCCCTCCCCTCTAGAACCCTCAGTTTGTTTCTCAGAGTCCATAGTCTCTCTTGGTTCGTCTCCCCCTCCGATTTCCCCCCCTTCATTTTCCCCTTCCTGCTATCTTCTTTTTTTTTTTTTAAACATATAATGTGTTATTTGTTTCAGAGGTACAGGCCTGTGATTCATTCAACAGTCTTAATTCACAGGGCTCACCATAGCACATACCCAGTCACCCCATCTCTCCTACCCCCCACCACTCCAGCAACCCTCAGTTTGTTTCCTGAGATTTTCCATGTATTCCCATAAATTTTATTTGATCAAATAAAACTTCTGAAGTCATGCATGAAATAGCACCAGAGAAAAATTTAAAAACAATTAAAGCTTAAACCAAATCAATGGGCAATTTTACCTGATGATTCGATTATTAAAATCCACAACATTATGCTTTGGTTCGCTTTGAGGGAAAAGAAAACCACTTGACACACTCACTGCTAAGTTGTGTTTTAGAATTTAAGTGACCCACGATTCTCATTTGCCGCAAACAGTTCTGAGAGGGGTAAAGATGGTCAGAGCCCAGAAAGACTTTTTGTTCCTGACTTTATCTTATTATGACAGCTTTCTGGAATCTCACAGACATTCCAGCTAAATTCTAATAAACATCTGATTAGGGACTTCAAACTCAAAAAAGCTCCAAAGACATTTTGTCAAAAGATTAAACTTTAGTACATTCCACCTATTCTAAACTGTTTCAGTGAAAAAATAAATTTAAAAAAATAAAAAATATAAACTATGACCTAAAACTTCAAACACATATAAGAGAGGAGTAAAACCCCCTCTTCCCCACAACATACTCATCAACCAACCTCAACAACGACATTATCATTCAATCTTGTTTCGTCTACACCCTCACCCCCTCAAACCCCGTCCCACACCCTTCACGTACCACCACCCTCCCTCCTCACACGTGTATACAAGCGCACATACACACACGCACAGGGGTTTTTTGAAGCAAATTCCAGACATCATGCGACTTTATCTGTAAGTATTTAGGTATTCAACTATCCCTATTAATGCCTCAGATACTGAGTTTAGATGTAAAGCACCCTGTCCTTTTCTGCTTCAGTAGGTCATGTTGTCCTCAGTTGTCACAACTAGGGGGTGAGGGGGTAATGGCAATATACTGGGAAGAGGCTGCTACACATCCTACAGTGCATAGGACAGCCCCCACAAGGAATCATCTGGCCTCAAATGTCACAAGTGCCACTGCTGAGAAACCCTGTTCCAAATCGATATTAACCAAACCATGATGCATGCGAATCACAAGGTTCATGAAGTTATATCAAGGACTCCACATGGATAAAGGCTTATTATAAGGTCTACTTCTACCAAAAAAAAAAAAAAAACAAAACTAACAATTTTTTAATATCCTCCTTTAAAAATAGAACATCTGAGTATATGAGAATGTAATAAATATGTAGGAGGGGTTACTGGAGGTTATATAGCTTCTTCAGATGCCGTCACAGATCAGGAGAAGGGAAGGGACTGCCGATGCACTAACAGAGTTTGTGAATGATGAACGGGCAGCAACAGCGACCTCTGTACCCGTAAGGTTAGTTAGCAAATATTCAGCTGCCCAGGTACAGAAAGACAGAGGGTATCCTGCTACCTTCCAATGATGCACGTCCCACTAGTTATATATTTATGATATACCTTACACGGAAATAAATACAGCCAATAGGTTGGAGGTATAGCTTTGAAAAAGCGTTTAAAGCATCAACAACGCACAGGTTAAAAATCGAGACATTTTGCTGCTCATCTGTAAGTTATTAAGCATCACTGGTAGGCACAGTTTTCCAAAGCTGGATAAGTCATGGTCAGAATAGAGGTTTTATTTTTTAACGTGTGTTTAAAAAAGGACTTGATAACTCAAGCATAGAAATACAACTCCACTCTACTTCAAAATGAATCTCTCTACAAAAATTTCAAGGTAGAATTCCTTCCTAAAAGAGGTAAGTTTCAAGTAGTTTGAGAAGAGTTCCTTTCACCTACTGAACCAGCCTTGTATCCCTGAAGTAAAACCCATTCGGTCATGTTGTATGCACGAGTCTTTTTACACATTGCTGAATTCTATTTGCTAACATGTTGATAAGGATGTTTGTGTCTATGTTCATGAGGCACTTTGGTCTTTAATTTTCTTTGTATGGTCCCTGTTGGGTTTTTCTATCAGAATAATACAGGCTTCACAGAATGAGTGTTGCTCCTCAGGCCCCAAGGTCCACCTCCTCCTCTCTGCCTTTTAGAATCTCCTTAAATCTGTTTTATATATAATGTCGAGTCTTTAAAACTGTACTTAATGGAAGGGATAAGAAGAAATACATCTGTTCCATTTTACCCCAGAAAGAGAATATATTTTTTAATTCAACAAAATAATTTATTTAATTTCCAAGTCCTTGTTTTAGCTTCAATTTTGCCACTTCTGTAATGAAAGCTAATCCAGTGATCCTTCCTTTTTCTTCAATTCTCCCCAACATACTAACTTCACAGATAAGAGTGGAAACTTTAACTCAGTTTTTTAAAACTTCTAATGCTGAAACACTAACCTGACTACAATTATGATTTCTGTGAAACAATTAGAAGACTTATTTACTCTTTCTTACTAATAAGACTTGTTGCTCCAGGTGCTGGCAATGCTGCCAGCCCCCTCAGGGTCTGCCTCAGCTGCAGAAGCTCTACGATCCCAAGGCCATGCGAGGTGCACCTGGAGGTGGCCCGGAGTCAGTAACTGAATGATGCAGGTGCAAAGGTAAGTCTTTGGGCCTCATGTGGGGCTCCGAAGGACCATTTCTGCTCCACAGCTCCCTGTTGGACAGTTTGACTTCCCCTGAAAATGATGTCTCACCCCCTTTCCCTTCCATCAGTGCCAATTTCAGAAGACCCTAATTCAATCTCACTGTTGACTACCTGGAAAATCCAATCAATGACAGGAAGGCAAGTCAGCCTTAAGGAAATTCAAAAGTAAAGATTGAAGTTATTGAATATAAAGGACCCTGGCACATATATGCAGAGAGTGACATAAAAATTTCCACATACTTTTCTCAACAGAATACTATTACATGGAGATGAGCTCTGGGGGGCAGAGAGGGGCTGCACTGGGTGGGGGGCAGTCAAAGAGGACTTCAGCTTTATCTGTAATGTACTACTATTTGTTTTACAAATAATGTATCTGCACTTCACTGGTGCAGTGTTTTTCAGGAGACACATAGAAAACAAAACCGAAAGCAAAAACGTGCCCCAAATGTTAGTCATCGATTCTAGGTGACAGAATGTAAATGACTATAAGTTTTGTCTTTGTGTTTTGCTACATTTTTCAAATTTCCCCAAAGAAATGAATAATGAAGTTTCTTACTACTGCCACCCCTACCATCAAGGGAACCATTTTTGCTTTTCTCTGTATGTTCGGGGTTTTTTTCACGTTGCTACCAGTACTGCTGGATAAAGAAAGATTTCTAAGGACTAATTTCTCATTAGAGAAATCTTACTAACCTCCAGAGCTACAGTTCAGCCTATGCAACAGTCTGATCCTCCTACAAGTTCAAATACTGAAATACTTCCAGACTGAGGTCCCCGAGGGCCCTCCCCCGTCTGGCCACTCACCATGATCTCCCACGGCAGGAGACCCCTAGGATCCCCCCAAATCTATGTGTAACATTGGTTCTGACCAGACCATACCAGCTATGAGATATTTTTAACATCGCTCCAGCCAATCTTTCCCTCGTATCAACATAAAAACCCTAGCAATTTTTGCAAGAGCAGCTTTTACTACCATCCTCTAATAATATAAAAAACATAAATTTAACTGTATAATTAGCAATCAAGAGACTTCTTAGAGGGCACATTCAAAAGTCCTGCTGATTCCACTTTGAGCAGAACACAGATAAATACAGAATAATATAAACGAGTTACATCAAGTTGGAAATCCATTATTGCAAAATTTCTTCCTATAAAATAAACTGGTTTCCACACCTCTTTTTCACATATACAACCCCACATTTCGTTTTCAAGCAATATGAACTAAGTCTCACAAATTATGACTTTTTAATTTTTTTTACGAATTATAACTTTTATCATCACTATATCAAAATTGTACATTGTGGAACTTGTCTCTTAGGTTTTAAAAATAATGCCACACAGATACGATGTTAATGATATTTAAGGATCTACTGGCTTTATAATTTTATAGGTCTCTAAAATTATTTCTGAAACATTAAATTTTCCAGTAATTAGAATCTTACCTCAGCTCTCTTCAGCATTTCCCATTTGTTCAATATTTTCATGGCAAATACCTTATCTGCATTTTTTAGTTTCACTACAGCAACCTAGAAAAGGAAATACAACTTTTAATATATGATAACATAACAAATAAAACTTTTTTCAGTCATCCATTTTCCTTTTTCCTTTCTGTAAGAAAATAAATACCAACATTATCAATGATTTCCATGCAGTTCATACTCTAAGATCCGAAATAAAATAATATTGTCGGTTGAAAAAGTTCTATTAGTCAATATGTGCCAAATAAATAAATGTATTTTTTAACCCTCTATCAAGTGATTGTATATTATATCCTCCTTTTCAAGTTGTCTACCCTGGAATTTAAACTCAACATCTACTCTCATTAGGAAATTGACTAAAACGTACAACACTGAAATAACTAGAGCTTAGTGAATACCGTGTGCCAAATTCCAACACAATGCTACAGGGAAGGCAGCTGCCAAAACAAATGTTTCGTGGGAATCAAATAATATAAAATAAACTGAAAATGGTATTATTTTTCACACCACATATTCTTACCCACTGTACGACAACCCCCATCTCTCTCTCTCTCTCTCTCTCTCTCTCTCTCTCTCTCTCTCACACACACACACACACCACCCCTAAAGATCAATTAAGGCTAACAGCTTGACAAATTATAGACTTCACACATCCCTTTCCAACATTAAAAGGAACAAATATATTTTGTATTTTAGTCATGGATCAAAAACTGTCAAATATAAATAAATAAGCCTCAACAAACTGATCCCATTGCTGTTTCTACCTCTCAGCTTCAGTGTGACTAGCTAACCTCAGAGGGCCCTTCCAGCTCACTGGGGACACTGCAGGGCTGAGAAGGCATTGCAAGGGAGACCAAGCTTGTTTCCAGTTCCTGGGGGCTGGGAAGAGGAAGACAAGTACTACCCTAACATGCGGAAGGAGAGAACAAACTAAATACAGCGCATCTTCAAATAGTTCAAAGGGATATTGCTAAGGATAGAGAATAGGTTTAAACTCAAGTGTCGAAAATGTTAAAATCTTAGTGGTAAATGTGCCTGTTAGGAGCATTTAATAAATTTTTATATTTGGATTAGATTGCAATAAAAGTAATATGACATATAATTAAAATAACTGTATAATACTATATAAACTAGAATATTTCTTGGTAATTGTCATAAATGGTTATAATGATTTGTCATTATAGTTTTATCAGTTAAAATGGTGGGGAAAAAAGAAGAATAGCTCAATTTCAAGTGCAATCACTTTAGTCTTCAGTCATTTCTGGTCATATCTGCGGAAATGATGGGTCTGTTAAATTGTTCTCCCGATGGGTTTGTGCTTAAAGAAAGGGGGCTGTCCATGACACAGACACAACCTGAATGTCCATCGACAGATGAACAAAGAAAATGTGGCACACATATACAATGGGACATTATTCAACCATAAAAAAAGAAGGGAATCCTGTTTTTATGACAATATGGATGAACCTGGAGGGTATTATGCTAAGTGAAATAAGTCAGACATAGAAAAACAAATACTGTATCTTCTCATTTATGTGTAGAATCTAAGAGTCCACCTCATAAAAACAGAGAATAGAACGAGCTTTGCCAGGGGCTGGGGGAGATGTTGGTCAAAGGGTACAAAGTTCCAACTTATCACAAAGTGATAAGATGAACATGTTCTGGGGACGTGATAAACAGCATGGTGACTATAGTTAACAGTATTGTACTGTATACTTGAAAGTTGCTAAGAGAAAAGATCTTAAATGTTCTCACCACAAATTAAAAAAAAAACTAATTAAGTGAGGTGATAACTGTGGTAATCATCTTATAATATATATAGTATCAAATCATCACTTGGTACACCTTAAACTTCCACAATGTTATATGCCAATTATATCCCAAAAAAGATGGGGGAAAATAATGGGGGCTGTAATAAAGAGCCAAATTCTTTGAAAGGCTAGAAACACAAGTTTAGCTGCTCTGTAGACTCACATTATATGTTGAGAGTGCAAACAGAGACAGGAGCACTGAACTCAACACGCTTACATTCAGGACAGGAAAGACATGGCTTAAGCCATCCTTATTCTGATTTAGGGAAGAATGGCTGAAAGACTCTAACACTTAAGATTTCCTCTCCTTAGGTCCTTGTGAGAAGAGTACTCCTAGCTGTACGTCTCACCAGTTCTCTGTGTTTGAGGATATAAGGATCTGATGATAACTGGTAGGAGTAATGGTAATACTACCCAGCAACACATAAATGAGTTTGCTCTAAATGCTGGATACTCTTCTAAGAGTTTTATGCAGGTCCACAATCCCTCACCTGCAATTCTAAAGCCAAATGGTTTTCACAATTCATTTGGCAGCAGGTACTGACATTGGGCTAATTATAGTTTTTTGGGTTTTGGTTTTTTAATCTCATTTAGTGTAAAGACAAACATGCTTCACTATAGAAACACTAATGCGTCTGCTTTTGAGGTGCTGCTCCAAAAACCCCAACAGGAGTCCTTTATAAAACAGAGCACATGAACTAAATTATCTTTCTAAAATAAAAATACTGGAACCAAAACCACCTCTGGTTTACAGAGCGGTGCAGGGAATGAGCATGTCCTGAACACTCAAAGGCTGAGCTAGCATTTACTGTGGCTGTTCAGGGCGGCAGTAATAGCATGCGATCTGCAGCCGACTACTCAGGTTTGAACCCTGCCTTTGCCATTAGCTGTGTAACTCTGGGCAGATAACGTAACCTTTCAAAACTTCAGTTTTCTCATCAATGTAACAGCGTTACTAACAGTACTCACCTTATATAACTGTAGTAAAGATTAAAATAATTAATACAAGTATAAAGTGCTTACCACTTAGCACTGTTCAATGACCCCAGCTATTATTACATGGCAGGTATTGTGCTTATTAATAAGCACATTCTAGCCCAATCTCTTAACCGTCGTTTGCCTTACCCCCAACATCTAGTAGACATTCTACATCCCAAATTATTCAATTTCTTTAACTGTGAAATAAACTCCAGTGTCTTCAACTTCTAATAACTTTATACCCCTGGCACATAGAAATATAGCTAGGTATATCCTCAACTGAAAATACATACAAATAAAAATGAAGCCACAACATATAGTGTGGTTTCCAAGAGTAATATATTGGGGATAACTTAAATATTCTGAAAGATGAAATTTAGTGAATATCTCCCAAAACAGAAAAGTATTCATATTTTCAAAATATTGTTAAAGAATACTATTTAATAGGCAAAAATGCAGAATATACCACTTGCAAGAAGTTTCTTAAAGTTTGCACACTGATCATTTTTTCTGTATATACCCAAAATACATACCTATGGATTTCTATGCCAGATGAATACAGAGAAAGACAGGCACCAAAATGTTTAAAGATCAGGTATTTCAAGGTGATATGATTTCTAGTCACCTTTCCATATTTTCTGTAGGGAACATGCAAAATTTGAAGCATGGAATGGAATGTGTGAAATACCACACCTCACCCTGGTCAGGAAGTGGCCGCTAATTACTGGGATGCTTAGTGTGGCTGGTGGGGGCCCAAATGAGAGCCACTCTGCACACGTGTGGTCATCGGAAGGGCCACGTTGCTGTGCAGTGAAAACCATTCTCCAAGCTACTTTATGACCAGTTCATAAGCTGCCTTAAACCTTCTCTGGAATGAGATAGGATGTAGTGAAATTCTAAAATGTCAGTTCAGGAAATATTCTTGAATTACTGAATTGATGACATAGTAAGACAAGACCATGAAGCTGATGAAATGCTAAAACAAAATAAAGCTCATCTTGCTTTTCTCCTCTAACATTACAGATCATTTTCATGTTTGTGGTAGTAGAAGGAAACTCAGAAAGAGGCTTCTCCCTGGACACTAACTTCAGGTTCTAGATTCTCAAGAACCACAGAAAACTGACATACAAGAGGGTATGTATGTTAAAATGCCCTTTCTTACTTAATTTGATCAAAAGAAAAAGTACTCTTAGTATGGACTCAAAGACCACAAATTTAACACAGAACAAAGATGTACTTTTTAAAAACTCCAAACACAGAGATGTCTGTTTAAAGATTTCATATTGAAAGCACTATAATGTTAGAAAAACTGCAAACACAACAGGAATAAGTCAGGTGACACATGTCAACGAATGAGTTCTTACACACAGTTTAAGTGTCTGCACTTACAGCTACAACATACAACCTAGGATTTATCACACTGTATTAAATAGAATTTCAATCTCCAATAACAGTTCCCATGCAGTTCTCAAATCTAGTCTACACTCAGCATTTCCAGAATTCACTATACCTCCTCTGGCCCATCCCAACAAACCTGCTTTTGAGTCCTGCCTGGACGGCCCTACCGGCCCCTCCACTTCTGCCCTTAACCCCCATGATCTCTTCTCAACATGGCAGTCACAGCGATCCTGTTTCAACGTAGCTCAGATGGTGATACTCCTCTGCTCCAAACTTCCCACCTCTCTCCAAGTAAAAGTCAACCTGCTACAACTTATAAGGCCAACATATTCTGGTCTTCTGACCTCCTAGATCTCACATGCTCTCTCCTCCTAGCTCACTCTGCTCCAGATACACTGGTCACCTGGTTCAATCCCAACCCAGGGCCTTTGCACTTATTCCCTAGGTCTCAAGTAGTCTCCCCCTGTAAAGTCACATGGTCTGCTCTCTCAAACTGAATTGAGAAGGGTCTGTTCCTGAACAGTCACTGCCCTGTCACACTTTCGATACCATCTCTCGCTTCCCTCTCCCCTTCGCTCTTATTATTTAACAAACTGTTAAGGCATCAATATTATCGGCTTCAAGTACACTACTAAACTGATAATGAAACTCAAGTAAAAACAAGGCATTATGGGACACCTGGGTGGCTCAATTGGTTAAACAACTCTTGGTTTCAGCTCAGCTCATGATCCCAGGGTTGTGCAACTGAGCCCTAAGTCAGGCTCCACACTCAGAGGGGAGTCTGATTGAGATTCTCTCTCCCTCTGCCCCTCCCCCTGCTCATTCGAAGATAAATATTTTTTTTTAAAAACCACAAGGCATTATGGTAAGATATACAACTGTGTGTTTTAAGATTAAGTGTGTGTGAGATTATTCCAGCCCATGCTGCTTTCTTAATGACGTGTGGCTTTTAAAGTCTTGACTTCATAACTTAGTCTTTATCTTTTTTTTATCTCCAATGTATAATGTCCACCATCATTTATCATTAATAAGAATAATAATTGGGGCGCCTGGGTGGCTCAGTTGGTTAAGCGACTGCCCTTGGCTCAGGTCATGATCTCAGGGTCCTGGGATCGAGCCCCACATCGGCAGAGAGCCTGCTTCTCCCTCTCCCTCTGCCTGCCACTCTGCCTACTTGTGCTCTCTCTGTGTCAAATAAATAAATAAAATCTTTAAAAAAATGAATAATAATAAAATTACAAGAACAACCCTTATGTACAGAACGCGTACTCTGTGCCTGGCACCGGGCTGAGCTCCTGCACCGCGCTCCAGGCGGTCCCACAGCGCTCTGTCCAATGACAGAGCTAGTGCCCTTTACTACTGTGAGTACTGAACCCTTCTATAGGCACTGAAGAAATCTTCCCACTCATCATGCCTATCATCTTGACACCTATTGACATGTTAACAGTCATCATTGTTAATATGTATGGAAATCAGTGTGCTTGTTTTTTATAACGTTCTGTTAGTGATCGGTTTGTGTTCAAAATATTTACTGGGGAAAAAAAACTAAGTCTCTCTAGCAAGCAAACTAAAAACACTACAAAGAGTTCACTGAACAGCTGGAAGTATCCTCTCCTTGGAGACATAATTTATACACACAGTAGCAATCATCAGAACATTTAAAAACTGGGCCAGCATGGGCATCGACCACTTGGAACAGACACGGGCCACACAAACACAGCGTGTCCATTGCAGCATGCCCTGGTGGACTGAGGACCAGCCCTGTATGGGCAGGGGCAGTCACAGGTCACAGGTCAACCATGCAGGAGAACCTCACACACTGCCTTTATTCTCCCTGGAATCCCCAGAGAGCCAGGGTACAAGAATGTTTACGGAAGAACAAATAGCTAAAAATAATTCTCCCTTCTGACCCTAGGACTAGGCTATGCAGACCCGGGAGGGCCTAATTATAGTAAGTAGAGGAAGCAGGCTAATTAAAAGCTTTTTGACACCTGAAGCAGGGGTAGCAGGCCAAAGCAGCAAGCTTTCCCAACAAGCTCTGAAGCCCAGAAGCCTGGAAGCTGCCGGAGCAAGGCTGGAGCAGGCAGAAGCGGTGAGCCACCAGGAAGCTGTGGACAGGCAACACCCAGGGCGTAAGTTAAAGGTTTTCCTGAAAGCAAAAAGGAAAACCCAGCGTTAAGTTCAGCAGTAACTGGCAACAAGTGAGTCGTAGAGAGAAGGTTCTTAACTGGTAGAGCTGCTGATTTTCCATTATGTCTTGCTCCTTTATTGTTTCCCATGATTAATGCATTTCTTGAAGAAGTTCCATAAGTCATGCTTTTATTTTTATAGTTTTTTTTTTTTTAAGAAAAAGCATAATTGAGAGAAATGCCGCTATCAGATATCCATGCCAGAGGTGAGCCAGAGGCATCTATAAACCTACTTACAAATTCCTGATAGAAGACAAAAATACCTTGGAGGAAATAGATACCTCTTTGCATTTTAAAATCTGTCAGTTGAGAAATACAGGGTACATAAGGCCACCAGAGATGCTTTAATCAGGAATGAATAACTATGCAGTAAGAGCTCATGATCCAGCCAATACTACTTTTCTATTCAAAATTCACTCTGTCTTAAAAGAGTAAATTATCTGCAATCTGTTGCTTTTATTTACATATTTTAACTGATACTCATATAGTGCAAGGATAAAAAAAGAAAGGGGGAAAACAGGCACCTTCTCACACTAAATCTCAAATAACCTCAGTCATGCACTCAGGACTCTGAGTTGACTCTGGAAGTCTAATGGCAGCAGCCCAGGCCAGGCAGGGCTTGCTCCTGGTCCCCTGATGTTCCCCGGCCCTTCAATCTGCCCAAGCGGCAGACCTGTAAGGCAGACATCGCTGGACGTAGCTATCGGCCTCACTTAATCCGATGTGTAAGTATCAATAATTCTCTAGTGCCCTGTCCTATTTTCAGTCCTTTTTATGAAAAAAAATTATTTACTTTTATATTGCTTTATTTCCATAGCTCAACTTCCATTAAGCCCTAAAATCTACCTGCAGTCCCACCATTAATTCTCTGTCCCTTACCAATCTTCTAAAATACTCTGTGCTACCCTGCCACCACCGATGCCACCCTGTCCTAGCCACCTGTCACCCCACAATTAATGACCTGGGGGCCTACTTCCTAGAAAACAGATCCTTCACATTCCCTCACACCATCTTTAAATGTCTCTGTATTTCTACATATCCTTACTTCTTTTCCTTTTTAACCCAGGGAAGAAATGTCCCCCACCACTCTCAAGGCTAACAATACCACCTGAGATCTTGATCCCGGACCCTCTCTTCCTTCTTACCCTTATTCCATTAAAGATTTCTTTCTGGACTTCAAGCCCCTTTCTTCTGCTTCCTGAATATCAATTGATAAACTTTTCCAAGACCTTCTCCCATCCAAAAACAAAAAAATAAAACAAAATATTCACCACCCTTTTACCCTCCCCTCAAGGAGCTGATATTACATCCCTTTTCCATAAGGCATCATTTCCCCATAAGGCACATTTTTAAATAGTATGTGCTTGCTTTTCCCACTTGCTCATCATTGATTTGCTTCCCAGCCTCTTCCAATCACTTATTTCCATCTAGTTTCTATTTCACTCCACTCGACCAAAATTATTCTCTCAAAGATCCATAATGACCTAATTTCCAAATAAAATCTCTTGTTCTCACTTCTCATCTGCTTCAACCTTTCTTAGTCACTGAACACTGCTGACAATCAGTATACTTTCCTACTTTTCTTTTACTTGTTAAATGTTCCCCAACGATCCCCACTCCGCCTTTTTAGATCCCCTCCCCTTCCTGACTTGTGTATCTATTCCAAGTGCCCCAGCTCACATCTGTATGCTCATGACTCCTAAATCCTGATCTCCTAATATCCATACCCTTATTTCTAACTGTCTACTCGTTATCTCTAAATGTTTAGCAAATATCTCAAATTCAACAAGTCAAAACCCTAAATAGCAAACTCATGTACTAAGCTGCACATCTCAACCATCCATAACCTCCACCTGTAACTCATCTCTGACATCCAAGTGACTTCTCTCCAATCTGTCTCTCCCACCCACCTTCTCCCCCACTACCACCGCCTGTTTCAAACCCTCATTATTTCATCTAGAAAATGATACTAGGAACCTTTTTCACCACCTGACTGTATGCCAGACTTTATGCTAACTGCTGAAAATACAAAAATAAAAGAGCACTTGCCCTCAAAAATCTCACAGTCCAATGTGGGGAACATACAATTACAGGACAACTGTATGGACAATTTGGAAGTGAAAACAAGACCCTATAAAAAGCACAGAAGACAGATTCCTGACCCAAAAGGTGAAAGTGGGGGAGGGAGGTATATAATATGTGAATATATCTGTTAAAGTGTCTTAGAAGAGGTAACTGACACCTGAGGTCTTACACAATGCACCTCAGAAAAAGGGACTGGGGGGTTTGACTGCAGGAGGGAACTCTGGGAAGCGGGTGCAGATGAGCAAGGCTCAGAAGCCAGAAATACTTGTGTGGGGGAGAGGGGTGCGTATGTTCAGGGACAAGGAAAGATTTTCCTCCTAGCAGGGAGTAGCAGGAAGTGAGGCTGAAGGATCCCAATAAGGGAGGAGCTCACATGTTGTGTTAATCAACTAGAACCTTGAAATATGAATAATAGGAAACCATCCTTCAGAGCTGGTTTTAGTTAGATCACTTTAGCAGCTCTATGTAGAGTAGCTCTGAGGCAGGGAAAGAAACAAAAAGCTGAGGTTAAACACACTGAGGACCCAATTGGGGAAGAGAGGAAGAAATTCAAGGAATACTTAGGATATAAAAGTTGGTGGTGAATTAGACATGGGGCTGGAGAGTGAGAAATCCAGGCTCTCAGCGCCTCTGGTCTCCTCTCTCCACTCCTTCCTCAACACTATTACTGGTACTATCCTTTTGATTGTTCCAATTCTTTCACGCCTCCGCTTACAGCCCTCTGGTCTTCTCCCAATCCTGTAGAATAAAGTTCCTTAGCATAGCACAGCCCATCACTCACATTCAAGTGACCTTCCAACCACCACCACCAGAAACTCTATATTCCATTTAACAAGATCCCTACCTCCTCCCTGAATTGAAAGAAATGCACTTCAATTAAAATTTAAAAAACACTTCTTTGATTCTAATAAAATATAATTAGAGAAAATTTACAAAATCAAAGTATTAAAAAATAGAAAGCCACAGATAACCTTATTTCATAGAGAAAAGAAAACTACTCTGAAATCCTATAACTTTGTCCATACCCTTTCAACCAGCAAGATCCTCTTCTAGAAATTAATCCGGAACAAATTACTTAGAAGAAATCATTTGAAATGCAGTGAAAGCATTATGTGCAAACACTTTGGAGAGTATTCTTTATAATACAGAAAAAATAGAACCACCTAAACATTCATTCATTCATTTTACAAATACATATTGAATGCCTAGTATGTCCTAGACCCTGTAGTAGGTGCCTTGGTACTGCAGAGAAATGAATATCCTTATATTCACAGAGCACACATTCTAGCTTAATGTTACTGTTGAGTCAATTACAGAACAGCCACGTTATGGACTTCTGTGGAGCCGTGAGAAATCAGGTTTGCCAAGAAACATTTCAACACACGGGGAGAAGACTTGGAACTATTTGGTAAGAAAAGCCAGTTAGATATTAATGTTGACAAAACTATCCTAATTTTACTATGAATAGAAATTACATTAGAAAGAAAAGCCCAAAAATTTTAGAAGTAGATCTCAAGGTTATGTACCTTTCCCTCTTGCTAATTAGACGATGACTCTAACCAAGGGCATGGAACATATTTGGATTACAGTACATGATTAGTAAGTATTATTTTCATTAGTCACAACAGAGAGCACGAAAGAAAAAAGAACCTCATTTTTCTGCTTTTAATCTAATAGGGAAAATTCCTATGTTTAAAAAGCACTGTGCTAACTACTTAGTATAATGAATAAAGAAATTCAATCCTTGCCTTCACTTGTAGTCCACTGGAGAAGACAAACATTAAGTGTAGATATAAGAAATTTAAAAGTCAGAAGTATATCTGTTATAAAGCAGTTGTACAGGGGTTCTTACCTTCCCCATTAGAAAGATAGAAGTATCTTACATTTTTACGCCCATTTTTATAAACACATTCCATCTACTGATTTCATTCTCCCATTCAGTTTCTTTATGGATTGCATCCTGCCATCAATTATTTCACTGACTTCCAAATATGGAATGATTTAAGATTTTATTTATTTATTTATTTATTTATTTATTTATTTATTTATTTAAGACAGAGGGAGGGAGGGAGAGAGAGAGAGAGAAGGAGCAGAGGGAGAGGGAGAATCTCAAGCAGACTCTGCATTGAGCATGGAGCCTGAAGTGGGGCTCAATCTCACGACTCTGAGATCATGACCTGAGCCAAAATCAAGAGTCAGATGCTTAACCGACTGAGCCACCCAGGCACCCCTGCAATGATTTTAAAGAAGCAACAGGTGATAAGGAAATACATTTTGTTCAGCAGGGAGGACCTCTGATTTCTCTGAAAACACGTATCCATTAATGTTGGCCTTAAATATAATGCATTAGTCATTTCAAAGTATCTGGAGGAACTGTATCAAAAGAAATGAATGTGTGGGCAAATTCACTCTGCTCTTGAGTCTTCCTAGGGCTCAGAAGTTAAGAGTGAATGGAAATGAAAATACTCTACCCCAAAAGCAAGAAAGGCTCTACCATCTCTCTCAGAGTCAAGAGGCAAGTGTTGAAAAACAAAGGTGAGTAATTCCCCTCCACTTCTGTCCAAACGACAAATTCAGGTGAATTAAGACTCAAGACTTGTCCACTAGCAATCAGTTGGGAGGCCCATATCTCATCACTCTCCGTCCCACTAGCAAATGAGTTCCTAAGGTGCACTGGAAACTAATTCAGCTACCTGGACCCACATACTCTGAGTCTATTTCTGGTGGTATGGAAGATTACATACGTCGAATGAGCTTCCTAAACATCATAAATGTGAGAAACTATCAAAACAACCTTTTAAACACATTTCAGAGATGGGATGAAAGAAACTGGCACAGCCTCAAAACTAAGCACATCTAAGAATCCTAGAGGATAAGCAAGCACAGCTGGCTTTCACCCTGAACTCCGGAGATTGATTTTGCCCTTTGGTAACTGGAGAGCTGGAAGGGATGGGAAATAAAGACTAGGCAGCATAAAAGGTGAATAATCTAACAGGAAGCCAAACCTAGTAAGTGGATTTACAATGGTCATAGGATATAAAGTCCCTATGCAAAAAAATTAATTGCACTTCTCTGCATTAGTAAATGCTAAATGCTCCACACATACTAGACAAGAAAGGAGGACTCATCAGTTGTTGAATATGGTGTTCTACATCAACTGAGTTTGTAACTGTTCACATCTTTTACTCCTTACTGTTGTCTACTTGTTCTATCAGATATTAAATCAGTGTGCTAAAATTCCTACTAAGAGGTTCCTATGTATATCCTTTTACTTCTGTCCATTGTTGCTCTGTATCCATAAAAGCAATTAGGCAATAAAAAGCTAGGATGGATGTGATATAATAAAATTAAAAATTGGTCTTTGTCCTTAGTTCCTGGCACACTGTTCCTAAAACCTTTGGGATTTGTGGAGAGAGAAGACTGTCTTCTGTATGTTCATGGGGGCCTCGTTGGCTTCAGTATGGGGGCTGGTGACCAGGAAGACTAGGATTTGAATAGCAGCTTATTACTCTTAGCCCCACCCCCAACCTCCAGAGAAGGGGACAGGTGCAGGAGGTTGAGTTGTTAATGGCCAGTGATTTCATCAATCATGCCTACATTAGAGAATCTCCACAAAAACCCCTAAATGAAGGGGTCCTGGGAGCTTCCGGGTTGCTGAGCACATCAAGGTGCTAGGAGAGTGGCACAGAGCCAGGGCATGAAGCACCACCCCCTCCTCCACGCCCAGCCCTATGCAGCTCTTCCACTTAGCTGTTCCTGTATCCTTTATACTAAACCAGTGACACTAAGTTCCTGAGTTCTGTGAGTCCTTCTAACAAATTGCAAAACTTGAGAAGAGACTGGCAGAAACCCCTAATTTACAGCTGGTTGGTCAGAAATACCTGGTGCCCCAGGACTTGCTAATGGCATCTTGTGGGACTGAGCCTTTTAACTTATGGGATCTCCTGCTAACTCCAGGTAGGCAGTGTCCGAATCAAATTGTTGGACACCCAGGTCGTGTCCAGAGAGTTGGAGAATTGGTCAGTATGAGAAAAAGAAAAACCATACACTGGGGTCAGAAGTGTTATGAGTAAAAACAGCTCAATGGGTATACCTGTCTATTTTCCTGAGGTATGATGTTAGCATGTAACATTTCTTTATACACGGTTAGATGGAGAAATATTTCTGGACTTAAAGTCTACTTTGCCTGATTTTAGAAAAGCCATGTTACTTCAATTTACTGTTTGCACAGTAAATTCATTTTCTACATTTAATTTGTAACTTTTTTATATTCTTATATTGAAGACATATCCCTTCTAATCAGATATTCCTGACTTTTGTTTCTTTATCTAAGTGAACAACCTTTTACTTGGATTATTTAAGCTGTTTATATCTTATATAACTGCTTAAACTTTTGGGCATATTAAAATTTTGATTTAACCTATCTGCTCACTATTCCGTTGTATTTCCCATCATTTATTTTCCACCTCTATAACTCATTATACGTGCTAATATTTTCCTTTCATTGGCTGTCCTAAAGATTACCATTTACAGTATCAAATTAGTATTCTTACCACCTCCTAGACAATGATTAGATCTTCAAACACATTAAATCTATTTCCCCACCTCCTATCCACTGTGCCATTGTGGTCATGTAACCTAAATGTACAGATGAGCATTACGGTAACTGTTTTATCCCGTCATCAAAAGCCACATTTACCCTTTCTGAAGCTCTCCATCCCTTCCTACATCTCCATGCTTTATTTAGGATCGCTTTCCTTCCACCAGAAGATTCCCTTTAGTATTTCCCTTAGTTTAAGTCTATGAGGACAGATTCTCTTCAGTTTTCTCTTTGCCTAAAAAGGTCTTTGTCTTCATTTGAAAAAAAATTAAGATATAAATCATATACCATAAAATTCACCCTTTCAAAGTGTACAATTCATTGGTTTTCAGTATATTCACAAAGTTGTACAATCATCACTATCTAATGCCAGAATATTTTCATCACTCTCCCCAAAACACCCCATAGCCAGAAGCAAGCGTGCCCCACACCCCACTCCCATCAGCCCTGAAAACCACTAATCTACTTTCAGTCTCTATGGATTTGCCTATTCCAGATATTTCATATAAATGGAACCAGACAGTATCTGTTTATATCTGATTAATTTTACTTAGCATGATTTTAGGGTTTACCCACACTGTAGCAGATATGAGTATCTCCTTCCTTGTGGCTGAATAATATCCCAGTGGATGGACAGACCACATGTGTTCACACTCCTCAGCTGAGAGACATGTGGATTGTTCCCATTTTTTTGGCTATTATGATTAAGGCTCCTATGTACATTGACATACAGGGTTTTGTGTGTATGTTTGTTTTCAGTTCTCTTGGGTATAGATCTAGGAATAGAATTGCTGGATTGAATGGGTGTTTTCTAAAGTAGTTGTACACTTTACATTCCTGCCAGCAAGGTACAAGAGTTCCAGTCTTTCCACATCCTCACCAACGCTTGTTACTGTCTTTTTAATTACAACCATCTTGCTGGGTGATAAGTGGTATCTTGTGGTTTTGACTTATGTTTCCCAAATGACTAATGATGTCAGGCATCTTTTCATGTGCTTATTGGTCATTCATATATCTCATTGGAAATACATCTATCAAAATCATTAGTCAATGTTTAGTTAGGTTATTTGCATTTTTACTGCTGAGTTGTAAATGTTCTTTATAGGTTCTTGGAAACTAGACTGTTTTCAGATACATAATTTGAAAATACTTTCTCCCATTCTATGGACTGTGTTTTCACTTTCCCAATAGTGTTTAGAAGCACAAAAGTTTTAAATTTTGATGAAATCTATTGATTTTTTTCTTTGGCACCTGTGGTTTTGGTGTATACTTAAGAAACCATTGCCCAACCAAGGTCACAAAAACTTATACCTATGTTTCCTCTAAGAGTTCCACAGTTTTAGCTCTTAGCTCTTTAGTTCTATTCTCTATTTTGAATTACTTTTATATATGGTGTAAGGTGGGGTCCAACTTCATTCTTCTGCATGTGGATATCCAGTTGCTCCTGTACCATTTGCTGAAAAGATTATTTTTTTTTATCCCCTTGAATATTCTTGGCACCCTTGTCAAAAATCAACTGACCAGGGGTGCCTGCCTGGCTCAGTTGGTGGAACATGCAACTCACTATCTTGGGGTCGTGAGTTTGAACCCCACGTTGGGGGTAGAGATTACTTAATAAATAAAAGTTAAAAAAAAAAAAAGTCAGGGCATCTAGGTGGCTCGGTTGGTTGGGCAACTGACTTTGGCTCAGGTCACGATCTCAAGGTCCTAGGATGGAGCCCCACATTGGATTCCTCTCTCAGCAGGGAGTCTGCTTGTCCTTCTGCCTCTGCCCCCTCACCCCGCTCATTCTCACGCTCTCAAATAAATAAAATCTTAAAAAAAAAAAAAACTCAACAGACCATAGACATATGGGTTTATTTCTGGGCTTTGAATTGTATCCCATTAATCTATATGTGATCCTTAAGCCAGGACCACACAGCCTTGATTACCAGTACTTTTTGTATTAAGTTCTAAAATCAAGAAATGTGAATTCTCCCATTTTGTCCCTTTTCCGAATCAGTAATTCTGGGTCCCGTGAATTTCTACGTAAGTTTTAAAATCAGCCTGTCAAGGTAGCTTGGGTTTCGAAAGAGATTGCATTAATTTGGAGAGAACTGCCATCTTAACAGTACGGAGTCTTCCAACCTGTGAATACAGAATGTCTCTGTCTTCTTTAATTGCTCTCAACAATACTTTATAGTTTTGCTTTCATTTAAAAACAAATATTTTTGCTGGGTATAGAATCATAAGTTAACATGTTTGCTTCTTTGAGCAGTTTTAACATTTTCCATTATCTTTAATTTCCATCATTTCCCTTGTCAAGTGAATTGTCTTCTCATTGCTTTTTGGAAGTTACATGTCCCTTTTTCCTCTAGCTGTTATTAAAACCTTCTATCTTTGGTTTTCAGAAGTTTAACTACCATATGCCTGGACGTATTATGTGCCTTGATGCATTTATCCTGTCATGGAGTCATAGGAACTCTTGAATCTATGTGTGGATTTCTGTTCTTAGTTAGCTTTGAAAAGCTCTCATAGATCATCTCTTCAGATACTGTTTTTGTCCCATTTTCTCTCTTGTCTCCTTTCTGGAACTATAAATATATACATGTTAATTTTTTTCACTTTGCCTAATAGGAATCCTAATTTATTTTTTAATTTTCCATCCACTTTTTCTCTCCCTACTTCAGCCTAGATATTTTCTACTGACCTAGTTTCCAGTCCATTAATCCTCTCTTCAGTTTTATGTGGTTGCTATGAAACCTATCAAGTTTTAATTTAAGCCACTGTATGTTTTATTTCTACCCTAGGGTCAGATCACCTTAATACAATCTGGGATTGATTTGATTACAACCGAGTTTCCATCCTGTGAGGGCTGGCCTATTTCCATTTGTCCTCCTACCTAAGGGGTGTAACCCTTCAGGGGCCCCAATTAAACACCAAGAATATTTAACAGAGCTCTCCTCTTTATTGAGCTCTACTTTCTAATTTTTGTTTTCCCCAACCTGTGAGATTTCTGAAAGTTTTCTTTAACTTCTCTGCCCCCAGACAACTGCCTCCATTTGAAAGGTAGAGCTAAATGCTGGAGATGCACATCTCAACAGACCTACTTCTCTGATTCAGGGCCCCTGAGTCCTTACTGATTTTATAGCTCTACACTTTCAAATAAATTTGTTTTTTAATCAAGGTTTTCTAGTTGTTTTCAGCAGAAGAGGTGGTGTGACATAAACAAGTGTGTCATAATCAGAATCAGAAGTTCCATGCAAATTATTCACTGTGTCAAATTTCTCAAAATATTCTATAGGATCTTAATTGGCATTTCATAGAATTTATAGATTAATCTAGAGAGAACTGACATATTTACAAATACATTATACCATGTTTGATTATGGTGTATCTGTTTTTCAGGTCTTTTTATCATATACTCTAACAGTTTTAAATTTTCCTCCATGTAAATCTTGGCCATTATTTGTCAGGTTAAATCTAGCTACTTGATTATTTTTATTATTGCAAATGGTATCTTATACCATCATCTCTTCTAGCTGATTATTTTGTGTCTAGAGGAATTCTGATTTTTGTAAAATGATCTTTTATTTGAGAAATACTAAATTATCTTATTAATACATCTAATTTTATCTATTGCCTCTGTAGATTTTAATATGTAGGTGATCAGATTTCTCTCTTCCCTTCCAATCCTATTAACTCATTTCTATTTATTTTCTTAACATACTGGCCAGGAACTCCAGTAACATGAAATGCTCTAACAGTGTTAACCATGTTTGTCTTGTTCCTGATCTTAAATGACATGCATCTGAAGTTTTTCCATTAAAAGTTTGTTTTAGGTTTTGGCCCGTATCTCTCATCAAATTAAAGACATTCCCTTTCTTATTTTTAGAGTTTTTATAATAAATATGTATTAAATTTAACGCTTCTGAAATTGAAATAATCATGAGCCATGACCCAACAATTTTTAAATATATTAATTTTTTTAAAGAACCCATTTTGGTTTTGATAATACTATTTAACAAATTTCCAACCTTACTTTTATTAGTTCTCTCCTTCTTGTTTACTTTGTGGTTCTTTTTCCAACTTCCCGAATTAAAATTTGGGTCATTAATTACTGTATTAGTTTGCTAGGGCGCCATAACAAGGTATCATAGATCAGGGAGCTTAACCAACAGAGTTATATTTTCTCTTACAGTTCTGGAGACTTAGAAGTCCAAGATTAAGGGTTGGTTACTTCGGAGTGTCATGAAGGAAGGATCTATTCCAGGCCTCTTTCCTTGGCTTAACATGCTCATCTTCTCCCTGTGTCTTCAAATCATCTTCTCTGTGTCCAAATTTCCCCTTCTTATAAGGATACCCATGATAATACAGTAGGGCCCACACCAATGACCTCATTTTAACTTTGTTACCTCTACAAAAACTCTATTTCCGGGGCGCCTGAGTGGCTCAGTCGTTAAGCGTCTGCCTTCGGCTCAGGTCATGATCCCAGGGTCCTGGGAGCGAGTCCCACATCGGGCTCCCTGCTCAGCGGGAAGCCTGCTTCTCCCTCTCCCACTCCCCCTGCTTGTGTTCCCTCTCTCGCAATCTCTCTCTCTCTAATAAATAAATAAAAAATCTTTAAAAAATAAAAATAAAAATGTCAACTCTAAAAAAAAAACAAACAAACAAACAAAAACTCTATTTCCAAATAGGGTCATATTCTGAGGTACTAGAGGTTACAACTTCAACATACGAATGTTTTTGAGGGCTTGGGGAAAGAGCCACAATTCAGCCCACAGCACTTACCAAAGTTTGTTTCCTGCTAAATTAATTATAAGCTATAAGTCTCTAAGTATATCTAACAAATTCTGAAGTGCAGCATTTTCATTCCTATCTAATTATTTTATAATTTCCCTTATGATCTATACTTTTAAATGTATAAACATACAGGTCATTTTTAGGTGACTGATATTAATTCCTTTCTTAAAAAAGGTTTTATTTATCTATTTGAAAGAGAGGGAGCGAGCAAGCAGGGGCAGGAAAAGAGGGAGAGAGAATCTCAAGCAGACTCCCCGCTGAGCCTGGAGCCTAACACAAGCTTGATCTCCTGACTCTGAGAGCATAACCTGAGCTGAAACCAAGAGTCAGATGCTTAACTCACTGAGCCACCCAGGCACCCCAATTTCTGATTGTATTTCATTAAGGTCAGAGATAATGGTCTGCATAATAATGATAATTTTTAGAAGTTACTGAGGCACACCTTCTGGACTAGAACAAGGTAAATTTTTTTAAAGATTTTATTTATTTACTTGAGAGAAAGAGAACACAAGTGGAAGAGAGGGAGAAGCAGGCTCCCCGCTGAGCAGGAAGCCTGACACAGGGCTAGATCCCAGGACCCTGGGATCATGACCCGAGCGGAAAGCAGACGCTTAACTGACTGAGCCACCCAGGCACCCAAAGAACAAGGTAAATTTTAAGAATGATCTGTATGTGCTAGAAAAGAATGTGTATTCTCTACTGAATATAGAATTCATATCTATTAGGTTCATGATAACCATGTCATTAAAATATTTTACATCTTATCCCAGTGGCAACAGTGGCCGACTGGGTTTATAGGAAGCAGGTACTACGACTGGACATGGCAACTGTAAGCTCAGGGTCTCCACAGTTTCAGTAAATCCAGGATCCAGATCCCAAAGTGTGGTGGGCCCTAGCCATCCTTTTATGCCTGGTGGTGCTGCTTACTAAAGCAGACCCCATTTTGCACCCCCGCAGATGAACTGTTCAGCCTCCATAATGAGGACATCAACAAAACGGACTGTTTGAGCCTTTCCTGGATAGACCAAAGCTGCCTCATAGAGTACAGTTTGCTAAGAAAATAAGTCTGCCTAAAAAACTTTGATATCCAGAGACAGTGGCCAAACCGTCTAAACATTCAAAAGACATCATCAACAAAATTCCTGTGTTTCTCCCTGGTTGTTCGGGCCATGAAAACCATTTCTGACAAGCTCTGCATTCACACCCATGCGGATGCCAGTGGGGAGTTCGGGGCCCGCTTGAAAACTGCTCCTCTGTTGGGTAGTGGGGATGACTGTATGGGGGTCTTCCCTCTGGAGCCTGGAATTTCTGGACCAATCAAGGCCTGGTCTCGGATGGCCTCATTATGATTCCTATGTAGGCTGCGGACCCTCCTCTATCCCCCTATGTGAGCACTAGTTCAATGGCTCTCAGCCACCAGGCGATGGGAGGTGGAAAGACACTCTCAAGTGCAGCCAAGGCCTGTAAGCCTGGATGTAAGGAGCTACCACTAGTTTCCAGCGTCCCTTCCAGCACAACACTCGCAGCTGGTGCTTACACACAGGGCCCAGCAGAGGGAGCCTTCCCTGTGTCTGCAGACTCCCGTGGTCCTGAAGTTCAACATGTCAGCTACAAAATAAAGGGAGGCCATACCGCCGGCCTCCTGGACTGAATCATGGAGAATGCTATCCCCCACTGGCTGGCTGTCACTCCTAGAAAACGGACTGGGGTGACAACTGCTTCTTCAAATTCTCTGAGGAAAGGCCACTGTGGAATCAGAGATTGTGGGTTAGAATCTCAGGTACTGATCAGCACCACAAAAATGTGGCCTACTGCAGCCTGGTTTTTGTTGTTTTTGTTTTTTTATAAGGCTGGTTGGGTTAAGGTGAGGACTGTGGTGGGAACTCCTTTTATTCTTTTGAGTTTAGATAAGACTGAAGAGCTCGGATCATGGCCAGTGTGCTGTGGGGCCCAAAAGACGAGACCAGGCCAAACCCTGTATATACTATTTAAGGTGATCTTTTCTGGATTAAACAGAGCTCTCTTACACAGGAAAACTCCCAACCCTGGCTACATGCGGCCTCTTCGGTGGACTGATCCTTACTGCTGACTGGACGGTGAGCCCTTTCAATTTCCTAATAAGGACTTTCGTGTAGACTAGTGCCTGCGCTCCAACCAACCTCCAAACTCTCCCCCCCCCCCCAACTGGAATATCTCCACTGAGCAAAACCAAGTGAGAACCAGAAGGCTCGGACTTCAGGTTTTCCAAAGGGATGGAAAATTAAATTCCTAACAATGATTTAAATTCCTACATACATTCAGTACCTCTTACCCAGTAGTTATTTTCTAGATTTGGAATAAGAGATGATAGACAGCACTTTAAATGAAGAAAGCCACTTTGTCCAGGGGTCCCTTAATCTGTCGAACCTTCCACTGTGGCACACCCTCTCCGATCTTCTCTGTGGCATGACTTTTTTTAAACAGAAGTTTTATTTGCAGTGAGCCTGATCATGTGAATGATCTATTCCAACGCTGGCTAGAACTGCTGTGCTAGTTGCAGAACATAAATCCCAAGAGAATAGCTTAAACAAAAGTAAGTGGTTCCCTACTAGATACCAATTTGACTGCCTCTAATCCCTTCGTGAAACTAGTTTGGGAGAAACCAGTTGTTACCATTTTTTAAAATCACTGCTTTACTCTACCAATCGTTTTAACACAGAACGGAATAGATATGCCATTAAAAGTTCCACCTTCAAAAAATAAAAATTTCTAAGTCTTGATTTTTTTTTATCTGCTTGACTTGCCAGTTTCTGAGAAGGGAGAGTTAAAAGCTCTATTTTAAACTGTTCTGAGTTTTTGTATTCCCCTATGGAAATTTTATCAGTTGTTACTGTATATATTTTAAAGCTCATTTGTTAGATCGATTATTACAGCTTTTTACAAATTACTTTATAACATTTGTGATTATGACATACAGAAAGAAGACAAAACAAATGTAGAGTTAAACACAATTTTAAAGTGAACATATAAGTAAAACGGAGATCAAGAAAGAGAACATCGCAGTAACCCAGAATCTGCCCACGTGCTTCTACCTTCTCTTCAGAGATAAGCATTATTCTGACTTTTGTAATAAAATCAAATCACATGCATTCTCTCCTATGGTGCCGTCCTTCAACTCAACACAGTCAGGTTTTAGAAAACAAGGTTATTCTAGCCTCATCAAATGGGCTGGGCAATGGTACCTCTTTTTCTATCTGGGGAAGTTTACATTTAGAAGTACTTCTTTCTTCCTTAAGTTACTCAAAGAACTTGCAGATTAATTCATCTCAACCTGGAAGAATTTCTAGTGATTTTTTAAAATAGAGAATAAGTTCAAAAAGAATTATTCAATAAATAGCGAATGCTTGAAAAATCAAAACAAAAATGTTTCTACTTAGAAGGGTCACTCCCACTCCTGTGAGCATCTACCTGTGCCCCATCCTCCTTGTCCCTGTAAAATGTTACTTTATGCAAATACAAGTATGAATCGTACAATTTCTACCTCTTAACAAAAAACAGCATACCACATACATACACACACACAGACACACACACACACACACACACACACTATCCTGCAGCCTAATTTATTCACTTTACAATATATCCTGGCGATCTCTCCACAGAGGTCCAGTGAACTCCTTCTTCATTGCACCTGTATGGTGTTCCACTGTGTGGCTATACCATAGTTTGTTCAACATGTTTTGGACACTTGTGTTGTATTTGTCTTATTTTTTACACTTGAACAGCTGATCCATTTGTAGTTTGTTGTGATATATAATTGAATTTTAATTGGATCCACAAATGGATCCTTCCAACTCACTATCCTATTGTCTCAAGATCATGTATTAAAACGTCTCTTTTGCACTAATTGGAGATGCTGCCTTTAGCAGACATTAAATTACTATGTGTATGTAAGCCCATTTCTGGACTTCTTATTCATGTGTATTTCTTAAGGCTTTATAATATGTTTTAATATACAGTAGGTCTGTCACTGTGCCATTTTTCGAGTGTTTTTCTGTTGATTCTTAATTATTTTCCTGTATAAACTTAAAAATCAACCTAGTAATTACCATATGTATTGGAATTATTTAATCTGTTAATTTAGAAATAATTAACACTTCAATGATGTAGCAATTACAAATGTGTTTTTCTCTTCCATTATCTTCCATCTGACATTGTTTATACATATAAAAGTTCATGACTTGTGTATATGTATAATTACTATGGAATTATTTAATTTATAGTAGCTTTTAGCATTATCTTGGGACTTTTAGATATATTTTTAGATATATAATAATATATTCGCGAACTGAGGTTCTAACTCCTTCCTTTTTAATCCTTATACCCAACTGATACAGGCTTTTTGGCAAAAATTATGTGTGTGTGGGGGGTGTCATTCCAGTTCATTTTTGTTTGACCCTAATTCTGGGCAATTTATGTGATTCCACCCTCTAATTTACGCAGTAGCAGAAAGGTAGAAGAAAGAGCAAAATTATCAACAAGAAGAAAATGGACTGATACTGATGTTTCTGTAATGAATTAAGAATGTTGTGACACTTAAAAAATGCTAAATTCTTGGAGTGGGGAAAAAAAGGATCCATATTCAAGAACAACTATTATGAAAATAATGCAAAGATATCTGGCAAAGAAGTCAATACAGAAATCAAAAGAGAACATTAAAAAATATTCAAATAATCCCCCAAAAAGGCAGAAAGAGAGCAAGAGAAGAACAAGAATGAGGCAAACAGAAAACAAAACAAAAAAATGACATACCTATATATAATTATATTTATAAATTTTCACTAAAATGGCCTAAACTGGGCTTCAGCAAACCATGGCCTATAAGTCAAATATAGCCCAACACCTGTTTTATAAATAAAGTTTTATTTGAATCCAGCCAAATCCATTCATTTACAGATTGTCTACGGCTATGTTCACACTACAATGACAGAGTAGAGTATTTGCCACACAAACCATATGGACTGTGAAATCTAAAATATTTACTGTCTGGCAGTTCACAGAAAAAAATCTGTTGACCCATGGTCTAAATAGCCCGATTAAAATGCATAGATTACCAGAATGTATAAAAAATGCAAAACCTAACTACATGCCATCCACAAGAGATTCACTTTATTTTTTTTAAAGATTTATTTATTTAGAGAGAGAGAGAGAGAGCAGGGGGATAGGGAGAGGGAGACAAGCAAACTCCCCGCTGAGTGGGGAGCCCAGTGCAGGGCTCGATCCCAAGACCCTGAGGATCATGACCTGAGCTGAAATCAAGAGTCAGACGCTCAACCGACTGAACCACCCAGGTGCCCCAGGAGATTCACTTTACACACAAATGCAAAAAGAAAAAGTTCAACCCTTAAGAAAGCTGACCATATTAATATGAGACAAACTAGACTACCAAACAGACGTATTACCTTACAAAAAAGGAAACATTCCATAATGATAAAAAAGTTGATGTATCAGAAATATATAAAAATTGAGAAATCGTATGCCCCTTTTATAAGTTTCAAAATGCATGAAGAGGAGGAATAGACATACTGACAATTATATTTGAAGATTCTATAATACTCCTTTCTCAAATGAACTAAACAAAACTCACCAAAGTATGGAAGATTTTATTGACAGCATCAACCATCTTGATCTGACATTTATAAAAGAATACAAGCAACAAACATAGAATAAAAATTATTTTCAAGTACACATGGAGTGTTCATAACAATAAGTCATATTTTGACCATAATATAGATTTTAATAAACCTCAAAAGTACTGAAACCTCAGAGTATGATGTCTGACCATAACAAACATAATTTGGACATCAATAACAACAAGATAACTCATCCAGTCCCAAAATTATTAAAAGTAAATGCTATACTTAATAACTCATCAATCAAAGATATCAAAGAGAAAGATAGTATTTTGATATGAATGATAGTGAAAATATAACATCAAAATGTGTGGGATACACCTAATCCTGCTCAGAGGGAAATTTATAGTTTTAATGCTTAAATTGGAATGGAAAAAAATCAAAGATCTAAGTTTAAGTTTCTACCCTGAGAAGCTAGAAAGAAGATGAGAAAATCAAATCCAAAGAAAGTATTAGAAAAGAAATAACAAAAAAATTTTTATGTTAAAAAGTGACAAAAATAGGAGCACCTCGGTGGGGCTCAGTCAGTTAAGCATCGGACTCTTGGTTTTTGGCTCAGGTCATGATCTCAGGGTTGTAAGATCGAGCCCCACGTTGGGGTCCACACTCAGCACAGAGTCTGCTTGAGATTCTCTCCCTTTCCTTCTCCCTCTCCCTCCTCCTCTGCCCCCTCCCTGCTTGTGTGCACTCTCAAATAAATAAATCTTATTTTAAAAAAGTGACAAAAATACAGACAATCCACAGACCTAAAGTAGCTTTGTTCAAAATTAATAACACTGAACAACCTCTAACATTGACTAACAAAGAATGAGAGGAATAAAACATAAATATCAGCAATGAAAGATGGAGTATTACCTCATATTCCACAAACATCAAAAAAAATAATAAAGGCGTATTATGAGCAACTTACATTTGAAAACTTAAATGAAATAAACAAATTCCATGAAAAATAAAATTTACTGAAACTGACACAATAGAAAATCAAAAATCTGAATAGTTCTGTAACCATCAAGAAACTAAATTAGTAGGATTATATGCTCCACAAAAAAACCCCAAGTCCAGATGGTTTTACTGATAAATTCTATCCAACACTTAAGGGGAAAAAAAAAAATACACAAAATATTAAAAAAAAAAAGGCAAACCCTCTACCAGTTCATTTCGTAAGTCCAGCATAACACTAAAGTAAAAAATTGACATCAACATTGTAAAAAAGAAATCATAGGTCAACATTCTCCATTAATTATAGATATGAAAATAGCTAAGAAAATACTAAGGAACTACTGAATAGAGCAATATCTCAAAAGGATAGTAAGTCATGACCAACTGGAATTTATCCCAGAGATTAGTGTAACATTTGAAAATCAGTCATTTACCAAAGGCATAATCCATGAAAGAAATAATTGATAAGCTAGACTTCACCAAAATTAAAAACTTCTGCTCTATGACAGACTGTCAAGAGAATGAGAAAACAAACCTGGGAGAAAATATTTGCAAAAGACCCATCTGATAACAGACTGTTATCCAAAACAAAGAACTCTTAAAAATCAACATTAAGAAAACAAACCACCCCATTAAAAAACTGGGCCAAAGATCCTAACCGACATCTCACCCAAGAAGATACACAGATGGCAAAAAAGCATATGAAAAGACGCTCAACATCACCTAGGGAACTGCAAGTTAAAACAACCATGAGATACAACTACACGCCTATTAGAACAGCCAAAATTTAAAACACTGAAAACTCCAAACGCTGATAAGGATGTGGAGCGACAGGAACTCTCATTCATTGCTGGTAAAATGCAAAATGGTACCAGCCACGTTGTAAGACATTTTAGCAATTTCTTACAAAACTTTAACAATACTCTTATCATTCCATCCAGCATGAGCTCCTTGGTATTTGCCCAAAAGAAGTGAAAATTTATGTCCACACAACAACCTGCACATGGGTACTTATGGCCGCTTAATTCATAATTGCCAAAAGTTGGAAGCAACCAAGATGTCTATCAGTAGGTAAATGGATAAATAAAACCAGTGGCATGTTCGGACAATGGTGTATTACTCAATGCTAAAAAGAAACGAGCTTTCAAAAGCCATGAAAGGACATAAGAGAAACTTAAGTGAACATTACCACATGGAAGAAGGCAATCTGAAAAGGCTACATCCTGTATGATTCCAACTATACAACATTCTGGAAAAGGCAAAACTGTGGGGACAGTAAAAAGACAAGTGACTGCCAGAGGACAAAGGAAAGGTGGGATGATAAACAGAGTACAGAGGACTTTTAAGGCAGTGAAACAATTCTGTGTGATATTATAAGGGTAGATATGTGTATCATTATACATTGGTTGAAACCGATACAATGTGCACCACCAAGAGCAACCCCTAAGGTAAACTACAGACTGCAGCTGATAACGTTGTGTCCGCGCAGATTCACCGACTATAGCAAACATATCACTAGAGTGCAGGATGTCAACAGTGGAAGAGGCTGAGCACAAGTCGGGGCGGGGGTATATAGGAACTCCCTGTACTTTCCACTCAATTTTGCTATGAACAAAAAATGCTCTAAAAAATCAAATCTATTCTTAAAAAGTCAATCAAAATGACTCACCTTATTACCAGAATAAAAGGGCAAATCTATATGATTATTTCAGTAAATGCCCAAAAGCATATGACAAAATTCAGCACCCATTAGTGAAATTTTTTAAATTCTCAGCAAACTAGTAATAGAAGAACCCAGTAGAAGGACTTGCACTCAGACTTCACTACATGCTCTCAGCTTTATAGTATAAAGCTACAGGAATCAAAATCAAGATAGTGTGAGAATGGCACAGAGACAGACAAAGAGACCAATGAAATAGAATAGAAAGAGCAGAAAAAGATCAAGATTACATGGTCAACTGATTTTTTTGACAAAGCTGCTGAAGTCATTCAACAGATGGGAAACAGCCTTTTCAACAAATGGTGTTAAAACAACTGGAAATCCATTGGGAAATAAATGAACCTCAATCCCTAGCTCACTTTATACATGAATTAATTTGAAATGGATCACCAATCTAAACAAAAAAGGTAAAACTATCAAGCTTTTATGGGAAAAACATAAATACCTTTGTGACCTGAATATGAACAAGAATTTCTTAGAAAGAACATAGAAAATAACAACCATAAGAGAAAAAATTTTCAATTATATCATCAAAATTTAAAACTTCAGGGGCGCCTGGGTGGCTCAGTCATTAAGCGTCTGCCTTTGGCTCAGGTCATGATCGCAGGGTCCTGGGATCGAGCCCCGCATCAGGCTCCCTACTCAGCGGGAAGCCTGCTTCTCCCTCTCCCACTCCCCCTGCTTGTGTTCCTGCTCTTGCTGTGTCTCTCTCTGTCAAATAAATAAAATCTTTAAAAAAAATTTTTTTTCTTAAACTTCGTAAGGAAACATTTCTTTTTGAAAATTAATAGGCAAGCCACACAGCCTGTGAGAAAAAATTGACAAAACATGTATCTGACAAAGGACTTTTATAAAATATAATGAATTCCTACAACTCAATAATGAAAATACAAATACCTCAATTTTTTAAAATGAGCAAAATATCTGAACACATACTTCACAAAGAAGATATAAGAATGGTGAATAAGCCACAAAAACACATTATTATGTTGATATAAAACACATATCCAAATAACAATGCAATTTAATACCATGAGGTACTATTACACACTCACTAGACTAACAATGAAAAAGTATTGGTGAGAACCATGGAACATGGTAGGAATATAAATTGGTACAACCCAATTAGAAAAAATTTGCCAGTTTCTTTTGAACATGCACCTACCATTAACAAAGCAGTGCCAGTAGTAGATATTTTTCCAAGGAAAATATAAATGTATTTCCATACATACTTGTACAATATGCATATCAGCTTTATTCCTAATACCCAAAAACTAAAAACAGCCCAAATGCTCATCAACATAAGAATGGATAAACTGGGGCGCCTGGGTGGCTCAGTTGGTTAAGCGACTGCCTTCAGCTCAGGTCATGATCCTGGAGTCCCGGGATCGAGTCCCGCATCGGGGTCCCTGCTCAGCGGGGAGTCTGCTTCTCCCTCTAACCCTCTTCCCTCTCGTGCTCTCTCTCATTCTCTCTCTCTCAAATAAATAAAATCTTTAAAAAAAAAAAAAAGAATGGATAAACTGTAATACATTAATAAAACAATATGCTAATCAGCAACAAAAAGGTAATATTCATACATTCAATCACAAGGATGGATCTCACAGACATATTCTGAGCAAAAGAATTCATATACCAAAAAGTACATATGGTAGGATTCCATTTACATGAAATTTTCGAAAACCCAAAACTAATCCACAGTTAAAATTTAGAAGAGTGGTTGCCACTTGATGGAAGTTATAGGGAACTAACAGGGAAGGAAATACTTCCTAGGGAGATGGAAAAGTTCTATATCTTCAATAAGGGTGAATCTAATTGTCAAAACTCACATTATACATATCACAATTAGTGTATTTTGACATATATAAAATTTACCTCAAAAGAGATAGACAACCAAAACAAAAAACAAAAAAACTCACACTCCTAGATGACTTAACTAGTTTTCAAAGAAATACTAAACTTATACAAACTTTCAAAAAATTGAGAAACCAAGAACACTTTCCAAATTGTCTTATGAGCTAAGCATATCATTCCAGAATATAAAAAAATTAATAGGATAGGTAAATTAAAGGCCAATCTTTCTCCTGCACGTAAACAAAAAACTGCTGAACAAAATATAAGCAAATCAAACCAAACTATATATATTAAAATACACAGGAACAACTGGATTTATACACTAATGTAGTATTGGTACCTTTAAAAACTAACCAATATAATCCCCACAGTAACCAAATACAGAAGTTAAATCATCTCAACAAAACATATATAGAAAAAGCTTTCGATAAAAGTTAACTCCTATGCAAAGCAAAAACTCTCAACAGACTAGGACTAGAAGGAAAACTACCTTAACCTAAAAGAGTAACAATACAAACAAAAAAGCTGCAGCAAACTTCAAACTCATTAGTAAAATATTGAATACTTCCTCCTGAAATCACAAACCAGACAAAATTCTATTTTCACCACTTGAATTCAACATTTTATGGAAGATCCTCTCCATTGCATAATACAAGAGAAAGAAATAAAAGACATAAAGTTCGGAAAGGAAAAAAAAAATCTGTCATTATTTGAAAATAAGGTTATGAAAAATTCAAAGAACTTACATGTAATCTAGAATAAGTGAATATATCAAGATCCTTAAATACAATATCAATATAAAAAAATCAATTGTATTTCTATTCTAGTAACAAAATTAGAAAACAGAATTCTATAAAAAGCTTATCCACAAACATCACTCATAAATAAATGTATAAAACCCACAAAGAAAATGAGCCTTGACCCATACCTCAAGAAACACAAAATAATCAGTATCAGATGGATCATAGACTAAAATATAAAGCATAATGATATGCTTAAAGATTATAGAATATAACACAAGAAAATATTTTCATGACCTTGGGGTTAAAAAAAAAAACTTGTTTAAAGGAACACAAAAAAGGACTCATTATAAAGAAAAGTTTAATTAACTGGACTTCACTAAATCTAAGAAATTCTTTTCAATAGAAGCCACAGAAAGGTAGAAATATTTTATTTATTACACACACACACACACACACACACACACACTATCTCCAGCAAAGGACCTGTATCCAGAATGTACCAATAAGTCAGACAACCCACTCTCAATTCCCCACCCACTCCCAACCCCCCAACCTGAGAATATGCCCTTCAAGAAAAAAAAAAAACCACGGGGTGCCTGGGTGGCTCAGTCAGTTAAGCGTCTGTCTTTGGCTCAGGTCATGGTCCCAGCATCCTGGAATCGAGCCCTGCATTGGGCTCTGTGCTCAGCAGGGAGCCTGCTTCTCCCTCTCCTTCTGCTTGCCTGCCTACTTGTGATCTCTCTCTCTCTGTGTCAAATAAATAAAATCTTTTAAAAAAAATCTAAGTTATATACAGTGATATAAAAATGGGCTTAAGTTAAAGAGTTATCAGAAAACGTAAAGTGAAATCATAATTCAGTATTACTCACCCACCAAAAAAAAAAAAAAGGCTAAAGTTAAAAAAAAATAATCAAGTGTTGGTGAGTTGTGAAGCAACTGGGAACTTCATTGTTGGTGGGTATATTGGTAAAAATTGGCAAACTGGTAACCACTTGGGAAATTATCTGGCACTATCTACCAAAGCTGAAAAGGCCTACCCGATGACCCAGCAATTCCTCCTACGTTTATATCAAACACAAATGAGTGCCTCTGTCTCCCAAAAGACATGTACAAGAATGTTCATAACAACATTATTAACATAGCCAAAAACTATAAACAACTTGAATACCCACCAACATTAGTATGAATAAATAACTTGCGGTATATTTATACAAAGAAATACCGTGAACTAATACAAAGATGACTCATACAAGCATAATGTTGAGCTAAATAAGCCAGAAAGAAGAGTATTTTTTTATATAATTCCATTAAGATAAAATTCAAAAACAGGCAAAATAAATCAACAGTGATAAAGTCAGCTGGTTGACTAGATGGTTAATATGGAGATGCTTATTCACACAGAGAAGGCAATGGGTGCCTATCTTGGTCTGCATATCTGCATAATGGTTACACAAGTACATGCAAATGTAAAAGTCCACTGAGTCAGGTATGCATAGAACTCAATTTTTTAAAAATTTTAAGACCTCAAAATAAATATATTTTCAGACAAATAAAAGCAGACATTTTATCATCAGCAGACCTGATGAAACAGTAAAAGGAATTTTTAAGTCAAAATGAAAATATTATCAAAGGGAATTCTGTGAATGTAAAGTCTGTGAATGTGAAGGAATAGGGACAGTAGTTTTTGAGGTTTTAAATATATGTACAACTAAAGACATAACAGCAATGACCCAAAAAAGGTAGAAGTCAGGTAAATCAGAAGTGGCAAAATACAAATTTACCAAGAATACATGTGGCAATCTCCAGGGAAAACAACAAAAAGTAAAACTAAGAAATTAATAAATGAGGGAGAGAATAATTTAAAATACTCCATTACCAGGAATTGAGAGACACATAATACAGAATGGGCAAGACAAATAGAAAACAAATAGTAATAAATAATTCCATTACATATCAACTGACTCCAATTAAAAGATGAGATTATCAGACTAGAATAAAAAACAAAAACTGGGGGACCTGGCTGGCTCAGACGGTAGAGAATGTGACTCTTGATCTTGGGGTCATGAGTTCAAGCCCCATGCTGGAGGTAGAATTTACTTAAAAAAAAAAAAAAAAGGAAAACCTATATTCTACTTAACAGTAAACATACCATAAGATTAAAGAAAGCTAAAACTGTAAGGATGAAATAAGATATTTAATGCAAATACTAATAAAAAGAGCTAGAATCATTCTATTAATATCAAATTAAGAAAAATTTAACTCAAAAAGCATTACTTAGAGACAACAAGGATCATTCCATTATGATAAAAGAGTTAATCACCAGGAAGATATAATAACTTTATATTTGTCATCAGTGAAAACTAAAAGAAATAAACAAATCCTCTCTAAGGAAATGACAGATCAAGGGGAGAAAATAACAAAGGAAGGATGTGAAAGATTTAAACAAGGTTAATGATTTTAACCTAATTGATATTTATACAACAATTCACAGCAAATTTCAAAGGACTGAAATCACACAGTGACTGTTACGGAATTACACTGCAACTCAGTAACAGAAATATACCCAGAAAACCCTCCAAGTATTTGGAAATTGAACAACAAACTTCTAAAGTAATAGATAAAAGAAAGAAAGAAAGAAAAAGAAGAAAGAAAACACAATGGAAATTTGAAATCACACTGTATTTTGAGCAAAATTAACAGTGAAAATATGACATATCAAAACTTATCAGCTGTAGCTAAAGCTGCTTAGAGGAAAACGTATAGCCTTAAATACACATTTTAAAAGAAGGGCTAGACATCAATGCTCTAAGTATCTATCTCCAAAAGTTACAAAAAGAATAGCAACTTAAAACCGAAGAGAGTAGAGTCGGCTTCCCCTTCTGCCCTTACCCCCGCTGCTGCTCGATCTAATAAATAAAATCTTTAAAAAGAAAGAAAAAGAAAACCAATGAGAGTAGAAGGAAGAAAATATTAAGAGCAGCAATTACTGAAACAGAAAACAAATCTACAATAGAAAAATTCAAAAAGCAAAGGTTAATTCATTGAAAAAATAATAAAACTGATAAAGCTCTAGCATGATAAATGAAAAGAAAGGAGAGGCAAAAATAAATATAGTAGTAACTGAAAAATTAGATGACATGGGTGAACTTAGAAAACTGACACATAGAAGGAAAATCCAAACAGTCTGATTTTCCACTAAAGAAATTAAAACTGTCTCACTGGCAACTTCCAGGCCCAGTGGTTTCACAAGTGAAATTTTCTAAGCATATAAGGAAGAAATAATAACAATCTTCCCAAACTCTTCCAGAGAAGAGTAAAAGAGGCCAGCATAACCAAAATACCAGAATGTGATCAGGATTTTCAGTAGGAAAATTACAGGCCAGTTTCTCTCCAAGAATCTGAACACACACACACACACACACACACACACAGGCCAGTTTCTCTCCAAGAATCTGAACACACACACACACACACACACACACACACACAGCAAGCCAAGTGCAATGAAACATAAAAAGGATAATACAAAGTTGGGCTTATCTTAGAAATGCAATGTTAGTTTAACATTTGAAAATAAATCGTTGTAATTCAACACATTAACAGAGTAAAGGAGAAAAGACTTAAGTGTCTCAAAAGATGTTGATAAAACATTTTCTTAAAATCCAACACAATTCATAATTGAAAAAGTAAAATCAGCTAGGTTGCTAGATATGAAGTCAAACAAAATTCCATTATATTTCTCACTACTAGCAAAAAAACAACTAGAAAATGAAATTTAACAATTTTAATTAAAATAACAAAGAATATCATATTCCTTCATCAACTGGCTGACTCAGTATTAAGGAATCAATTATCTACAAACTAATCTCCAGTTTCAGTGCAATCCTAATCAAAATTCAAGCAGATATATGGGTGTGGATTTTTAAGAGTAATTCTGAAACTGAAACACTCATTGTAAAATTACATGAAAATATCAAGGGCCAAGAACAGAGGAGGAGAGGGAGGAAGCTAAAGAACATACACTACCAGAGACTGAGACTTCTTAAATCTAGAGTATGTAAGACTGTGTGGTACTGGCACAAGGAGAGACACATAAACCCATGGAACAGAAGAGTCCAGAAGCATACTCAAACTTACACTGACAGACGAAGAAAAACTTCTTGGAAAAAATTCCATGTAGAAATATTTCATTCAAAACACTAATATATATTTTCTGATTGATCATATCAATTATGACAGCAAGGAAATCATGTTTCAGTTAAATTCTCTCACAAACTGTATAAAATTACTTCCAAAACAATTAGCAGAACTTTTATAAAAACTTTGTCTCTTACCTCTCCAAAAGCTCCTCGACCTATCACCTTCAATATCTCAAAGTCTTCTCTATGTAGGCGCATCTGTTTTACTTTAGAAGTAAATGGTTTGGCTGAAATAAAAGAAAAACATCAATTAGTTTCTTAATGAATTGTGATGCAAATTAGATATATACATAACGGTTCTTAATAAAAATGCAAATTATGATTAAGCATGAAGTCAAACTATTTCATAATCCCATCAAACTATATTAAGAATAAATACATTTAATTTCCATAAGAAAATAATTTCCTTTATTTCTCGCATGTGAATTATGTTTTTGGTGAGAAACATATTTTTAAACACCTAATAACATATGAAATAAGGCAAAGTAACAGAAATGTACAAAGGAGTCCAATTCCTTTTCGTGTTGAACACTGTGTATATTCTAACACTCAATGCTAGACATATATTTTAACACAAATGTCTGAGAAGTAAAAGCAAATTTTATGGAAGAGGGAGTTTCAGCAATTCCCACCAAGTAAATTCAGATTTCTTTCACACTCATTCATTTATTTACCCTTTTAACACTCCTTTAGCAAGACTCTACACTATATAAAGCATGGTGGCAATCACTGGAGTCTGAACAATTACGAGTAAAATATGATACCTTCCTTCAAAAAGTTCTCAGTCTTCAGGGCAGACAGACATAAACACACAAACAAAATGTAACAATGGGATGAAACTTCTAATAGAGGTAAATATAAAGTGCTTCAAGATAGGTGAGAATGGAACACTAATACTTCACAGACAAAGTAACACAGGAACTGGACCTTGAGGACTAAGTAGAATTTTGCTATTTTGCCTGGGTTTGCAGTGTAGACATTCCAGGCACAGGGAGCAATATAAGCAAATGAAGAGAGGCAAGAAAATGACAGTTGAGGTGATAACAGTCAATACTCCATTGTTGTTATACAATTTTGAGAAGAAATACAAAGAAATGGGACCTAGAAAGTGAAAAATGTAAATGGCCTTGAATACCATACAAGGTATTAATAATAGGGGATAAACTGACATTTTTTTAAATCATAAAATCAATGTATGTTCTGCTGCCTCTAAGAGAAATGTAGACCTATCTTCCTTTCCTCCCTTCATGTCCCTTTTCATTCTCACGCAAAAAGGAGCAATATGACTAAAGGGTCATTATATACAGACACAGCTCTCTTCCCCTTCCTTCCATGGAGCAAGAGTAATATTTATTTAGCATTAGGAGAATGAACTAGGCAAGCCAGTCCTTACAACTTGATTTGTTCTGAAGGTATTTAGCCCGACTAGCTAATTTAGAAAAGAAGGGTATTCCAAATTGCGTATCTCAGTCTAGTAGAGACTTCTGTGATGGTGTTTTAGAAAATAAGGAAAGGATACAAAGATTGGCTATTTGGAATTCACAAAAGGAGAATATGATCAAAGGAATATCATATTTAAATGAAGGTATGGAGGCTCTCATCCTAGGAGAAAGAGAACACAGAAAACAATGGCACCAAATGAAGTGAACACTTTGATAAGGTGACTAAGGCACATTGGTTTTTGAACAACCCAGACTGGAAAACTTGTTGAGACTATGGTATACAGGGTTCCAAAAGGAAATACATCATCATAATTGGAGGAAAGTTTATTGACAAATAAACTATTTGCAAAGATGTAGGTGGGATATAAGGGTACCACAAGGAAGAGTAAGTAATCTATCTAGCAGAATGAGTACTGCTATATATCTAGCAGTAATCTGAGACTAGTGTCCCTCCCTTTCCCAGCTTCTGTATCAGCATTTCAGAAATACATGGTTAAGATGGGTTGGTATAAAATATATAAATTAAAAATGAAGATGTGGAGCCAGCCAGTATGCGTCTAGAGCTGGTCTAGTTGCCAGCTATAGCTAAAAAACACCACACAGCGGCCTACAACATAACATTTAGCAGTTCTTTAAATACATCTTCTATTTTACTTTATATTCCTCCTACCTCAAGACTTTCAAATAACCTGAACCCAAATAAAGTATATGCTCTATATCTTTGTCTCATTACCGACCCTAAATCCAACAACAGCATTTCATCACAGACAACTACAGTTATTTGTAATCTAGGATAATTCCATGTATACCTTCTTTTGAGTAACATCCTACTTATCTAAAAGGTCAAAAATAGCTTTTTCAAACCTCAGAAACACTACTGCAAAACAGGAAAAGAAACTTTTTTAATTTAAATTCAATTAGCCAACATATTATACATCATTAGTTTTTTATTTAGTGTTCAATGATTCAAATGACTATTTCTTAAAACTAGAGTAAATGAAATACAATTCAGGGAAGCAAACGCTTGTTAAAATGATCTTTCAGAAAAGGTACAAAGGATGACAGTATGCAAAAAACCATTTTTCCACACAGTAGCATATACCCCGAAAGCACCACAATGAGTACTATAAAGTCGTATGTAATTAGGGCTAAAGATTTTGTGAGTTTTCCAAGCTTTATGGGAGCCCTGACCATTAACAGGAATTTAAAAAATAATCCTATCTATTCTTTACTTCCTGGACTGCTGGTAAAAATCCCATTTCTTTGACATTGCAAAACTATTCTATTTTAGGCATTCAAAAATGAGTTAAATCACAAATTTCTTCAGGAGGCTCATAGTTTTACTAATCATTTACTCAATTCACTCAAAAAGTATCTTCTAATACCCACTGTATGCCAGCCATTTTATAAGATGCTAGAGATACAAAAGATAAACAGTCCCTGTACTCAAGTAAACAAATTATGCAATAAGTGTTCCTTTTCCATTTAAAAAGTTCAGTGTGAATACAGATGGCTAATAAACAGAAAATGGCACTCAAAAGAAATCAGAGAAATGCAAATAAACATACTAGAAATATTCTATTACTTACTAATCAAATAGGCCAAAAAAAAAAGTGAAACCACCAGTGTTTGTAGGTGTGTGAAGTATAAATAACAGATATTCTCATACACAGCTGATATTACTGTTAATTACAACCTCTGTGAAGAGAATTTGGTTTTCTATTTCATTCTTTTAATTTGGTATATTACTGAAAAAGATTTTAAAAGTTGAACCATCTTTATATACCTTGGTATAAACCATACTTGGTTGTAATGTATTTAATACACAGATGACATTGCTTTGATTTGATTTATTTTAAAATTTAACATCTGAATTCATAAACAACACTGTCTACAATTATCTTTTTTCTATACTGTCTTCATCTGGTTTGGGACCAATGATAAATCAACCTCATTCAGTATGTTTAGTAGCTTTCTCTCTTTCATTCTCTAAATAAAATCCAGGTTGTTTAAAGATCTCAAGGTGATAAACAAAACTACAAAACTTTTAGAAGATGAAAGCAGAGACTCTAAGATCTGATAAAACATGCTAATGAAGATATCTTTTCAGTGGACTTTTAATGATTGACTTCTTTCATATAACTGTCATTTTCATATTTTCTATTTCTCTCTGTGATAACTTTGTTAATTCTATTTTTTTTACAAATTTATATTTTGCATTAAAGTGAAATATTCTTTTCTTTTAAAACTCTACAATATAGATAGGTTTGATCCCTTTTTAAATACTAATACTGTATATTTGGGTCTTTTTTCATTGTTTTTCCTTACCAATATGGCTGGAAGTTTGCACATTTTACAATCATTCTTCTAAATACATAGTATTTAGATGTCCTTGTCTTCCATAAAATTCTGTGAGATTTTGTTTCAGTAGGTTGTTCCCCAAATTCATATAAAATTTCAGAAAAAGTAGAGGCTAGTATTAACCCTTCCCCTCCCACCAAATAACTAAGTTAGACATATTAATAATAGGCAAAAGAGATATTAGGGGGAAAGGCATTAGTAGAATAAAGAGTAAAAGGAATCATACATAGAGCTAAAAAAAAAAAAAGTCAAACTAACCAGGACATAAAAATGATTCTAAACATGTATAGATTATAGATATACATACATATTCTAACATATACATGTTAGAATAACATAACCTCAAAATATGTAAAGCCAAACTGACAGACATAAAAGAAACAAACTTACCTTCACAGATTCTACTATTAACTCTCTCAGTAATTGATAGCTCAAGCAGGAAAAAAAAAAAAGCACCATGCATGTAATGCTCCACTTATGAGTTGAAGAATATCATTATAAAACACACAGAACTTCTACAAATTTTGACAACATGCCAAGACATAAAACTACCTCCAACAAATTTCAAAGTACTGGGAACATAAAAACAAAATCATATGAATAGAGTGCAATTAGAAATCAATAACAGAAAAGTTACCAAGAAAAACCATTAGCTCTGATATCCAAAATTATTTTAAAGAAGAAATTAATAAGTAGAAAATATTCAGAACTAATAGTAATAAAATACTATACATCAAAAGTTCTAGAATACAGCCTAAACCAGTATATACTGAGGAGGGGAAAAAAAGCTCTCAATATTTACATTGGTAAAGGACAGCTTAAAAATTAAGGTGTCAAACAGACAATGAAGTAGTAGACCAAAAGAATAAACTCAAAGTAGAAGAAAACAAAAAGAAAGCAAAATAAATAAAATTAATTAATTTGAAAATAAGCATATAATAGAAAGGCTCAACAAGGCCAAAGGATGGTTCATTGAAAAAACTGATAAAAAACAAGAGAGTGCCTGGGTGGCTCAGCTGGTTGAACACCTGTTCAGGTCACGATCCCAGAGTCCTGGGATCGAGTCCCACATCGGGCTCCTTGCTCAGCGGGGAGGCTGCTTCTCCCTCTCCCTCTGCTTCTCCCCTGGCTTGTGCTCTCTCTTGCCCACACTCTCTCTCTCAAATAGATTAAAAAAAAATTAAAAAACAAAAATCTATAGTGGGAATGAGAAATTGGACAAAACTTCAGATGCTGCTGAGATTGAATGGATTTAGATAGGAGAATATCATTAAAAGTTTATGCAAATAGGGACACCTGGGTGGCTCAGTCATTAAGCATCTGCCTTCAGCTCAGGTCACAATCCCAGGGTCCTGGGATCGAGCCCCGCATCGGGCTCCCTGCTCATCAGGAAGCCTGCTTCTCCCTCTCCCACTCCCCCCTGCTTGTATTCCCACTCTCACTGTCGCTCTCTGTCAAATAAATAAATAAAATCTTTTAAAAATAATTAAAGGTCTAAAATCTTCAAAAAAAAAAAAGCTTATGCCAATAAGTTTGAAAATGTAGAAGTAAGCAAATTCCTAGAATGAGTAACTTTTTTTAAAAATTAAAAATATGAACTATCTGATAAATAAGCTGAATCACTAGTATAAAAATCTTCTACAAAAAAAAAAGACCAATCCTGAACAGCTTTACCTGCAAGTTCAACTAAAAACATTAAGAAAGAGGTGATCCCCATATTAAACAAAATTTTCCAAAGAATAAACCAAGAGGGAAAGCTGTCTAACTCATTTCATCCTAATCTCATACCAAAAATACAGATGTTGTTCATGAATACAGATACAAAAAGTCTCATCTAATTGTCAAACTAATCAAGCAATTTATAAATAAAACAATATGACCAAGTTGAGTCTATCCCAAGAATGCAAGGTTGTTTTAATATTAGAAAATTGATTAACATGATTCATCACATAAACATTAAAAAATATCAATATATCAATAAATATGTCTATATACAAACACTGTTCAATAAAATTATACAACCATTCATGCTATTTTTAAAAACTACACTTTTAACAAATGAGAAACAAAAGGAAACTTCCATGGCCTGATAACTGATAGCCAGAACAGCAGCAGCAGAATAGCAAACATAACACTTAAAAGAAAAATGTTAAAAACATTTTCCTTAAAATCAAGAGGCAAATAAGAATGTCTTCTATTAAAATAATCGTTATTATCACTTCTACTTAACATTTTAATAATGATACAAGTCAGTGCAGTAGGAAAAGAAATAACAGACATAAGGATTGAAAAAGAAGAAAGAAAACTGTTACTATGCACAGATGATTTAATTATCTACATAGAAAATCCCACAAGCAATTAAAAAAACGGGGTGGGGGACGTGCCTGGGTGGCTCAGTCGTTAAGTGTCTGCCTTCGGCTCAGGTCATGATCCCGGGATCCTGGGATCGAGCCCAGCATCGGGCTCCCTGCTCAGCGGGAAGCCTGTTTCTCCCTCTCCCATTCCCCCGCCCCCGCTTGCGTTCCCTCTCTCGCTGTGCCTCTCTCTGTTAAATAAATAAAAAATCTTAAAAAAAAAAAAAGAAAATCCCACAAGCAAATCAAACCTACAATGAGATATCACTTCACACCTGTCAGAATGGCTACTATCAAAAAGTCAAGTAACAAGTATTGGCAAAGATGTAGAGAAAAGGAACCCTTGTGCACTGTTGGTGGGAGTGCAAATTAGCACAACTGTGGAAAATATGTAGGTTCCTCAAACAATTAAAAATAGAAATACCATACGATCTAGTAATTCCATTACTATTTATCCACAGAACATAAAAATACTAATTCAAAAAGATATATGCATCCCTATGTTTATTGCAGCATTATTTACAATAGCTAAGACATTAAAGCAACCCAAGTGTCCACTGACAGATGAATGAATAAAGATGTGATGTGTGTGTGTGTATAAATATGTGTGTTGGAATATTACACAGACATAAAAAGAATGAAATCTTGACATTTGTAACAACATGAATGAACCTAGAGGATACTATGCAGGGCGAAATAAGTCAGTCAGACATGAACAGACATTTTTCCAAAGAAGACATCCAAATGGGCAACAAACACATGAAAAAGTGCTCAACATCGCTCAGCATCAGGGAAATCCAAATCAAAATCTTAATGAGAGACCACCTCACACCAGTCAGAATGGCTAAAATTAACAAGTCAGGAAATGAAAGATGTTGGCAGAGATGCAGAGAAAGGGGAACCCTCTTACACTGTTGGTGGGAATGCGAGCTGGTGCAGCCACTCTGGAAAACAGTATGGAGGTTCCTCAAAAAGTTGAAAATAGAGCTACCATAGGACCCAGCAATTGCACTACTGGGTATTTACCCCAAAGATACAAATGTAGGGATCCAAAGGGGTACGTGCACCCCGATGTTTATAGCAGCAATGTCCACAACAGCCAAACTGCAGAAAGAGCCAAGATGTCCATCAACAGATGAATGGAAAAGAAGAAGTGGTATGTATATACAATGGAATATTATGCAGCCATCAAAAGGAATGAAATCTTGCCATTTCCAATGACGTGGATGGAACTGGAGGGTATTATGCTGAGCAAAATAAGTCAATCAGAGAAAGACATGTATCATATGACCTCACGGATATGAAGAATTCTTAATCTCAGGAAACAAACTGAGGGTCGCTGGAGTGGTGGGGGGTGGGAGGGATGGGGTGGCTGGGTGATAGACATTGGGGAGGGTATGTGCTATGGTGAGCGCTGTGAATTGTGTAGGACTGCTGAATGACAGACCTGTACCTCTGAAACAAATAATACTTTATATGTTAAAAAAAGAAGATAGTAGGAAGGGTAAAATGAAGGGGGGGAAATCGGAGCGGGAGATGAGGCATGAGAGACTATGGACTCTGAGAAACAAACCGAGGGCTCTAGAGGGGAGGGAGGTGGGGAGATGGGTTAGCCTGGTGATGGGTATTAAAGACGGCATGTATTGAATGGAGCACGGGGTGTTATGCACAAACAATGAATCATGGAACACTACATCAAAAATTAATGATGTAATGTATGGTGATTAACATAATCAAATTAAAAAAAATTATAACAAAAAAGAAATAGAGAAAGACAAATACAAAATTATTTCACTTGTACATGGAATCTAAAAAAGAAAAGAAATGAATAAACAAACAAAAAGCAGAATCTGACCTGTAAATACAGAGAACAAACTAAACTGATCACTACCAGTGGGGAAGGGGGTTGGGAGGTGGTGAAGATGGGTGAAGGGGAGTGGAAGGAGATACAGACTTACAGTTATGGAATCAATAAGTTATGGGAATAAAAGACATGGAATAGCAAATACAGTCAATGATATTTTAATAGTGTTCTACGGCGACAGATGACAGCTACACCTGTGGTGACCCCGGCATAACATAAAGAGAAGTTGAATCAGTAAGTTGTACACATGAAACTAATGTAACATTTATGTCAACTACACTAAAAATTTTTTTTAATTTGTTTTAAATTATGTATTAAAATTCATCTTCCATAAAAATATGCTTCAGATTGAAATAATGTATAGATCCATAATATTTTTTTAAAGATTTTTTTATTCATTTATTTGACAGAGAGAGACACAGGAGAAAGGGAACACAAGCAGGGGGAGGAGCAGAGGGAGAGGGAGAAGCAGACCCCCTGCTGAGCAGGGAGCCCAATGTAGGGCTCGATCCCAGGACCCTGAGATCATGACCTGAGCAGACGCTTAATGACTGAGCCACCCAGGCGCCCCGATCCATAATATTTTTAAGTGAGTTCTCTGTTCTGAATGCAAATAAATTATTTCAAATAAATAACCCCAAACAAACAACAACAACAAAAACAAACTCTTAATTACAGAGAACCAACTGGTAGTTGCCAGAGGGGAGGTGGGTGAGAGGATGGGCAAAATAGGTAAAGGAGATTAAGAGGCACAAACTTCCAGTTACAAAATAAATAAGTCACGGAGATGAAAACTACAGCACAGGGAGAAAATAAAACACACAAAAAAATCAATATGCATCATGACTGCAATGATTGAATCAAGTGAGTTGCTGGACAGAAATATTATGCAAAAGTCAATTTTACTCCTATACACGGAAAACATTTTTGGAAAATTATCCAGAAAGATATTTATGATGGCACTTTTAAAAGGACCTATCAATAAATCTACCAAAAGATGTATCTGGCTTAATATACTACAAATGTTTTCTGAAAGATGTTAAAGACCCAAATAAAAAGTACTTGGATAGGAAGGCACAGTATCATTAAAAGGTCAATTCTCCCTCAAATATATCTGCAATTTAATGTAATTACAATCAAAATCCCACCCAGGGTTTTCACGAACTTGACAAACTAATTCTAAAACTTACAAGGATCAACAAAGGACCAAGAATAATCAAGATACTTTTGACAAAAACAAAGACAAAAAACATGATAGGAAAAGGAGAACGACCTGACTATTAACAAACCAAGACTTATAATAAAACTATGGTAATTAAAATAGTATGTGTTGGCAAGAAGATGGACAAATTGGCCAAACAGAGAGCCCAGAGGCAACTCATACACATATGGATATAATTTATAATAGTACTGGCATAGTACAATGGTGGGAAAAGAATGGACTATTTAACATATGACATTGGGACAATGGTCATATTCAGGAAAGGAACACAATTGGAATAGTATTTCACACAATATACAAAATCATTCCAGGTTGTTTATAAGACAATATACAGGACACTATGACTTGGGTTGGAGACAAATTTTTTAATGAAGATAAAGTATAGTTTATTTAAAAAATTAATAAATTTGACAATTAAGAATTTTTTCATCTGGGCACCTGGGTGGTGCAGTTAGGTAAGCATCCAACTCTTGCTTTCGGCTCAGGGGGTGATCTCAGGGTTGTGAGATGGAGCCCCACGTCAGGCTCCAAGCTCAGCGCAGTCTGCTTAAGACTCTCTCCCTCTGCCCTTTCCCATCCATGCTCACTCACACATGTGCTCTCTCTTTCTCTCTCTCAAAATAAATAAATCTTTAAAAAAATTTTTTTTCATAAAAAGGCACCATAAAAGTAAGACACTAAAGAGGAGTATTTAACTGTGACACATATAACTGAAAATGGATTTGTATCCAGAATACATACCGATCTCCTACCAATCCATTTAAAAGAAACAAATCACTTGTTATGATGAGCACTTGAGTGTTGTAATTGATGAATCACTGAATTCTACTTTAAAACCAATACTGCACCATATGTCAACCAACTAGAATTTCACTAAAGATTTTAAAAGGAAAAAATAAGTAAAAGAAATAAACCAATTGAAAAATTGTGTACTTCATAGAGAAGAAAACACAATGGCCCATAAACATCAAAAGAGAGCCAACTCAATAGTATCTGAACAACTGCACCTAAAACCACAATGACCTACAATTTCACATACACCTGATTGGCAAAAATAAGAAGTCAATAAAAACCAAGTGTTGGGAGGAATAATATCTTGTCCACTGCTACTTGGAATGTAAATGAATACAACCACTGTATTTAAGTTTGCCATTTAGTTATTTCAGTAGAATATATGCATACCCTGCTATCCAGAGATTCCATCTTCGACATATAACAGCGCCTAGAGAAACTCTTGCATATGGGAACTGGAAGACAGTATTATTCAGCACTACCCATAATAATAAAAACCTGTAAACAAATGTCCATCTACAAGAAGATAAACTGTGGTTCATTCATACAATCAAGTAATATAAGGAAGTGAAAATAAATGAACCATATGTATTTTAAGTGAAAATTAATAAAGGGAAACCTCACTAAAGTGAATTCTGGATGCAGAAGGGGAGGCTGGTCACACTAGTCAGAAAGGCAAAAAATTAACGTGTCAGGAAAGAACAGATGTTGGTGAGGATACAGAGAAAGGGGAACCTTCTTACACTGTTGGTGGGAATGCAAGCTGGTGCAGTCACTCTGGAAAACAGTATGGAGGTTCCTCACAAAGTTAAAAACAGAGCTACCCTATGACCCAGCAATTGCACTGCTAGGTATTTATCCAAAGGATACAAACAAGAGTGATTGAAAGGGGCACATGCACCCCAATGTTTATAGCAGCAATGTCAACAACAGCCAAAATATGGAAAGAGCCCAGATGTCCATCGATGGATGAATGGATAAAGATGTGGTACATATGAAAATGGAGTATTACTCAGCCATCAAAAAAAAATGAAATCTTGCCATTCACAACAACATAAATAGAACTAGAGCGTATTATGCTAAGCAAAATAAGTCAGCCAGAGAAAGATAAATATCATATGATTATGCTCATATGTGGAATTTAAGAAACAAAACAGATGAACATAAGGGAAAGGAAGGAAAAATAAAATAAGATGAAATCAGAAAGGGAGACAAACCATAGGAGACTCTTAACTACAGGAAACAAACTAAGGATTGGTGAAGGGGAGGTGGGTGGGAGGATGGGGTAACTGGGTGATGGGCATTAAGGAGGGCACATGATGTAATGAGCTCTGGGTGTTAAATGCAACTGATGAATCACTAAATTCTACCTGTGAAAATAATAATACACCATATGTTAATTAAGTTGATTTTAAATAAAAAAATAAAGTGACCAAAAAAGTGGGGGGGGGGAGACAAAGAGGAGGCTAGAAGGGGGAACTGTACCACTCAATGTCAATTACAGGAAGAACTATAAATTACAGACCCCAAAAGAAAAACTCAAGAATCATGAATTATAGGCCCCAACAGGAAAAGATGAGCACTGCATCTCCTACAAGAAATGACCACCCCTGCAGCTCAGCCAGTGAGAAACCAGTATCACCCTGAACTCCTGTTTTGCTCCAAACAAGACTTTTGTTCAAAACAATTCTCAACTTCCTCCTTATTACCCATAAAATATCGTTCCTCTCCTTTGTTTGTTGGATTTGCCTATGGTTTTGCCATAATTTGCATACCCCAAACTGCAATTCTCTGTTATTCCTGAATAAACCCATTTTTGCGGGTAAAATAACTATTTTTAAGGTTAACATAAGCAATGTGGATAAATCTCAAAAACATACTACTTAGCAAAGAAGTCACAGAAACATACAGTATGATTTCCTTTACATAACATTCAAAAACAGGCAAAAATAGGTAATATTCTATAGGAACTTACAAAAGTGATAAATCTATCATGGTGGTGATTTATTCCGGAGAAAAAAGAGAAACACATTGACACACGGGTGTTTCTAAGATCCTGTTCATATCCCATTTCTTAAGCTAGATCAACGGACAGAGAGATGTTCATTTTATTATCATCTTTTGAATTGTACAGAAAAGTTTTATACACTCTTTTATATATATTCACAGGAAAAACTTTTAATAAAAAAATTTTTAAATCTGTATAATGTGAACGAATCAATATTCATGTAATGAAAATGGTTAGCTCAAAAACTGAGTTATTTGGCCAAAATTTTTCACAACTTAATGTTCTTTCAAATCTGAAAAACTATGATGTTTTTAACTAAATGTGATGATATACCTTTATTTTAATTTCAGTGATCGACTTAGATGAAAACAATTGGTCATGAAAAAAATGAACTGTGAACAACTTTAGGAGCAAACTAAATCATTACTAGTCATTATTCACCAAAAAAAAAAAAAAAAAAAGTTCTTTGAGGGGCGCATGGGTGGCACAGTTGGTTAAGCATTGGACTCTTAATTTCACTTTAGTTCACACGATCTCAGGATCATGTCAAGCCCCTCGTTGGGTTCCATGCTCAGTGAGGAGTCTCCTTGAGATTCTCTTTCCCTCTCCCTCTGCCCCTTCCACTCATGCTCTCTCTCTCTCTAAAATAAATACTTAAAGAAAAAAAGGTTCTTTGAAGACATGTTCCTGAAAAGAATATATGACTGGTTGATCACAGGCCCTTCAATCTATGACATACATGATGCAAGAAACTTCATCCCTCAAGTAAAACAGTCTTATTGACGATTACTTAATTCAAAACCATTTTCTATGCACATATCACTAAGAAGCATTACTCAAGAGCTTCTCGGTGGAGGAGTTAAGATGGCAGAGGAGTAGGGGGACCCCAAGCTTGTCTCATCCCTTGAACACAGCTAGATAGTTAGCAAATCATTCTGAACACCCAAGAAATCAATCGGAGATCTGAGAGAACAAAAACTGAAAGTCTACAAGTAGAAAAGTGACCACTTTTTGGAAGGTAGGAAGTGTGGAAAGTTGGGGGCGATATAGCTGTGATATGGCAGTGGGGAGGAAGCCTGCTTACTAAGGCTACCGCAAAGTACTACAAGCCAGGGAACCCAAAATCTGAACTTTAGAAGTTGGCTACGGTGGAGGACATGCCTGGCTTAAAGGTTCTCAGGTGGCAAAGCCCGACGGAGCCCCAGGAGTGACAGCATGGTCTGAGGATCCCCTGGATCACAAGAAGAACGGGTGTTACCAACATGCTGTACTATTCCCAGGCACAGAAGCAGGGAAGTTGGCTGGGAGCAGCAGGTCTTGGTGCCAGCCCACTGCTTTGTTTTGCCATTAGCTCTGTTGCTGCAAAGTCCTGCAACCCCTTTTCCTGGGGCCCCACGGAAATGGGAAGAGCTCAGTGAGACCCTTCCTGGAGGAACAGCACAGGTTGACGCCGCAGGAGTTCCTAAAATTTGGAGTTTTGAAACTCAGTCACACGCCTGAGATAAAAAAAAGTTCAGACACAGGCAGGGTGAATACAAGGTTCAGATGGAAACTAGGGACACAAGAGGAGTGACTGACTGCTCGTCCCTGAGGGCTCACTGAAGAGTCGGGGTGCAAATTTTCAACCCCAGAACTAGAGAGATGCGCATGCCATATTCATCCCACCCCCATGAGGTCTGAAAGACTTCGGAGAGCAAAATAGCGCCACCTAGTGGACCCCAGAGCCGCTTACACCAAGCCCCACCTCCCTGCACCCTGGAGGCCCATTTTGACTGAAAAAGTTAGCCTGAGAATCAGCTCAGGAGGCCCCTCCCCCAGAAGACCACACATAGTTTACTGATCATAGAGGGCTGTAAAGTTTCAGCTCTAGGGGAAGTGGGATCTACCTTCCTTTTTACTTTTATTTTTTTTTCATTTATTATTTTTTAATTCATTTTTATTATTTTTTAACATATATATATATATATACTTTATTTTTTTATTTTTGTTTCTTTTCCTTTCTCTTTTTTTTTATTTTGGGATTTAGATTCTTTTAACAAGCAGACCAAAACACACCCAGGATCTAGATTTTTTTGTTTTGTTTTGGGTTTTTTTTTTTTCTTTCTCTTTTGGATTTTTTTGCTTTTGTTTTTATTTTCTTTCTTCTTTTCTTTTAGGGACAAAATGACAAGAAATTTACACAAAATTTACACAAAACAAAGAACAGGAGAAATTTACACAAAACAAAGAACAGGAAGTAGAACTATGGGCAAAAACTTAATCAATATAGATACAAGAAAGATGTCTCAACTAGAATTTAAAACAACAATTATAAGAATACTAGCTGAGCTCAAAAAAAGTATAGAAAACAAGAGAGAATCTCTTACTGCAGAAGTAAAAAAACTAAAATCTAGTCGGGACAAAATTAAAAATGCTACAGCCAAGATGCAGTCCCAAATGTAGGCCATAAAAACAAGGATGGACAAAGCAGAGGAGTGAATCAGTGATACAGAAGATAAAATTATGGAAAATGATGAAGTTGAAAAGAATACAGAAAGAAAGATAATGGACCACGAAGGTAGACTTAGGGAACTCAACGATCTATTAAAACACAGTAACATTCATATCACAGGAATCCCAGAAGATGAAGAGAGAGAAAAAGGGGCAGAAGGTTTATTCAAACTAATTATAGCTGAAAACTTCCCTAATCTGGGGAGGGACACAGATTTCAAAATGCAAGAAGCACAGAGAATTCCCAATAAGTTCAACAAAAGCCAACCATCGCCAAGGCATATCATAGTCAAATTCACAAAATATACAGATAAGGAAAGAATCCCGAAAGCAGCAAGGTGGGGGGGAAGTCCTTAACCTACAAGGGAAGACAGATCAGGTTTGCAGATTTATCCACGGAAACTTCGCAGGCCAGAAAGGAGTGGAAGAAAATATTCAACGTGCTGAATGGGAAAAATATGCAGCCAAGAATTCTTTATCCAGCAAGGCTGTCATTCAGAATAGACAGATAGTTTCCCAAATAAACAAAAACTAAAGAAGTTTGTGATCACTGGGGCGCCTGGGTGGCTCAGTCGGTTAAGCGGCTGCCTTCGGCTCAGGTCATGATCCCAGGGTCCTGGGATCGAGCCCCACGTCTGGCTCCCTGCTCAGCGGAGAGCCTGCTTCTCCCTCTCCCTCTGCCTGCCACTCTGCCTGCTTGTGCTGTCTATCGAATAAATAAATAAAATCTTTAAAAAAAAAAAAAAAGAAGTTTGTGATCACTTAAAACCAGGCCTGCGAGAAATTTTAAGGGGGGACTCTGAATGGAGAAAAAAAAGACCCAAAGCAACAAAGACTAGAAAGGACCAGAGAACATCACCAGAAACATCAACTCTACAGGTAACACAAAGGCACTAAATTCGTATCTTTCAATAATGAATGTAAATGGACTAAATGCTCCAATCAAAAGACATAGGGTATCAGAATGGATAATAAAACAAGATCCATCTACATGCTGCCTACAAGAGACCCATTTTAGACCTAAAGACACCTGCAGACTGAAAGTGAGGGGATGGGAACCATCTATCATTGCTAATGGACATCAAAAGAAAGCTGGAGTGGCCATAATTATATCAGACAAACTACATTTTTTTAAAAAAGATTTTTATTTATTTATTTGAGAGAGAGAGAGAGAATGAGAGAGAGCGAGCGAGCATGAGGGGGGTAGGGTCAGAGGGAGAAGCAGACTCCCCGCTGAGCAGGGAGCCCGACGTGGGACTCGATCCTGGGACTCCAGGACCATGACCTGAGCTGAAGGCAGTTGCTTAACCAACTGAGCCACCCAGGTGCCCACAGACAAACTAGATTTTAACAAAGACAAGAGATGAAGAAGGGTACTATAGGGGGTACTGTATCATAATAAAGGGTTTTATCCATCAAGAAGATCTAACAATTGTAAATATTTATGCCCCCAACTTGGGAGCACCCAAATATATAAATTAATAATAAACATAAAGAAACTCATTGATAAAAATACAATAATAGTAGGGACTTTAACACCCCACTGACACCAATGGACAGATCATCTAAGCAGAAAATCAACAAGGAAACAATGGCCTTGAATGACACATACTGGACTGGATGGGCTTAACAGATATATTCAGAACATTTCATCCTAAAGCAGAATACACAAATACACATTCTTTTCAAGTGTACATGGGACATTCTCCAGAATAGATCACATGCTAGGTCACAAATCAGGCTTCAGCAAGTACAAAAAGATTGACATCATACCATGCATATTTTCAGACCACAATGGTATGAAGCTTGAAGTCAACCACAAGAAAAAATTTGGAAAAAACCACAAATACATGGAGGTTAAAGAACATGCTACTAAAGAATGAATGGGTTAACCAGGAAATCAAAGAAGAAATTAAAAAAATACATGGAAGTGAATGAAAACGAAAACATGACAGTCCAAAACCTTTGGGATGCAGCAAAGGCAGTCCTAAGAGGGAAGTATATTGCAAGAAAAGTCTCAAATACACAATGTAACCTTACACCTAAAAGAGCAGAAAAGGAACAGCAAATAAAGCCTAAAGGTAGAAAAAGGGAAATTATTAATAAAGATTAGAACATAAATAAATGATATAGAAACAAAGATAAAAGAACGGACGAATAAAACTAAGAGCTGGTTCCTCGAAAGAATTAATAAAATTGATAAACCCCTAGCCAGACTTATCAAAAAAGAGAAAAAGCCCAAATAGATAAAATCATGAATCAAAGAGGAGAGATCACAACCAGCCCCACAGAAATACAAACAATTATGAGAGAATACTATGAAAAATTATAAGCTAACCAACTGGGCAACCTGGAAGAAATGGACAAATTCCTAGAAACCCACAAACTACCAAAACTGAAACAGGAAGAAACAGAAAATTTGAACAGATCCAAAACCAGCAAAGAAATTGAATCAGTAGTCAAAAATCTCCCAAAAAACAAACATCCAGGGCCAGATGGCTTCCTGGTGGAATTCTACCAGACATTTAAAGAAGAGTTAATATCTATTCTTCTTAAACTGTTCCAAAAAAAGAGAAATGGAAGAAAACTTTCAAACTCATTCTAGAAAGTCAGCATTACCTTGATTCTAAAACCAAAGACCCCATCAAAAAGGAGAATTTACAGGCCAATATCCCTGATGAACATGGATGCCCAAAATTCTCAGCAAGATACTAGCAAGTTGAATTCAACAGTACATTAAAAGAATTATTCACCACGATCGAGTGGGATTTATTCCTGGGCTGCAGGGGTGGTTCAATATTCACAAATCAATCAACATGATATACCACATTAATTAAAATAAAGGATAGGATCATTATGATTCTCTCAATAGAGGCAGATAACATATTTGACAAAATACAGCAGCCTTTCTTAATAAAAACCCTCAACAACGTAGGGATACATAGAACATACCTCAACATCATAAAGGCCATATACAAAGACCCACAGCTAATATCATCCTCAATGGGGAAAAACCGAGAGCCTTTCCCTTACGGTCAGGAACAAGACAAGGACGTCCACTCTCACCATTACTATTTAACACAGTACTGGAAGTCAGAGTCTCAGCAACAACCAAACTGGCAAGGAAAAAGTCAAACTTTCACTATTTCAGATGACATGATACTCTACATAGAAAACCCAAAACACCACCAAAAAAACTGCTAGGACTAATACATGAATTCAGCAAAGTTGCAAAATATAAAATCAATGTGCAGAAATCTGTTGCATTTCTATACACCAATAATGAAGCAGCAGAAAATCAAGGAATCAATCCCAATTACAATTGCACCAAAACCAGTAAGATACTTAGGAATAAACCCTTACTAAAGAGGTAAAATATCTGTACTCTGAAATCAACTACAGAACACTTATGAAAGAGAAGTTGAAGAGGACACAAAGAAATGGAAAAGCATTCCATGCTTATGAATTGGAAGAACAAGCATTGTTAAAATTTAAAATGCCTCTACTACTGAAAGTAATCTACACATTTAGTGCAATCCCTATCAAAATAACACCAGCATTTTTTCACAGAGCTAGAACAAACAATCCTAAAATTTGTATGGAACCACAAAAGACCCCAAATAACCAAAGCAATTCTGAAAAAGAAAAACAAAACTGGAGGCATCACAATTCCAGATTTCAAGGTGTATTACAAAGCTGTAGTCATCAAGACAGTATGGTACTGGCATAAGAACAAACACATAGCTCAATGGAAAGAATAGAGAACCAGAAGAGGACCCTCAGCTATATGGTCAGCTAATCTTTGACAGAGCAAGAAAGAATATCCAATGGAAAAAAGACAGTCTCTTCAGTAAATGGTGTTGGGAAAACTGGACAGCTACATGCAAAAGAATGAAACTGGACCACTTTCTTACACCACACACAAAAATAAATTCAAAATGGATGAAAGACCTAAATGTGAAACAGGAAGCCATCAAAATCCTAGGGAAGAACACACAGAGAAACTTCTTTGATTTCAGCCATAGCAAATTCTCACTAGACACATCATCGGAAGCAAGGGAAAGAAGCAAAAATGAACTACTGGGACTTTATCAAGTTAAAAAGCTTCTACACAGCAAAGGAAACAATCAACAAAACTAAAAGGCAGTCTACGGAATGGGAGAAGATATTTGCAAAAGACATCAGATAAAGGGTTAGTATCCGAAATCTATAAAGAACTTATCAAACTCAATACTCAATAATCCAGTTAAAAAATGGGCAGAAAAGATGAATAGACACTCTTCCAGAGAAGACATACAGATGGCCAATAGACACATGAAAAGATGCTCAACCACTCATCATCAGGGAAATAGAAATCAAAACTACAATGAGATACCACCTCACACCTGTCAGAGTGGCTAAAATTAACAATGTGGGAAACAACTGGTATCGGTGAGGAGGTGGAGAAAGGAGAACCCTTGTGCACTGTGGGTGGGAATGCAAACTGGTACAGCCACGCTGGAAAACAGTATGGAGGTTCCGCAAGAAGTTGAACATGGATGAATCTTGAGCACATTATGCTAAGTGAAACAAGCCAGACATTAAAAAGACAAATACTGTTTGCTTGAACTTATAGGAAATATCTAGAACAGGCAAATTCAGAGAGACAGAAAGTAGATCAGAGGTTACCAGGGGCTGGAGGAGGGGAGAAAACAGGGAGTTACTGGTCAATCCTTACAGAATTTCTCTTTGGGGTGATGAAAAAGTTTGGGACATAGGGGCGCCTGGGTGGCTCAGTTGTTAAGCGTCTGCCTTCGGCTCAGGTCATGATCCCAGCGTCCTGGGATCAAGTCCCGCACTGGGCTCCCCGTTCGGTGGGAAGCCTGCTTCTCTCTCTCCCTCTGCCCCTCCCCCTGCTCGTGCTCCCTCTCTTGCTGTGTCTCTCTGTCAAATAAATAAATAAAATCTTTATTAAAACTGTTAAGAACAGATACTACACTTGATCTTAGCCAAAAGGCCGAGAAGTGATAAATAAAATCTTTAAAAAAAAAAAAAGTGGGGTGCCTGGGTGGCTCAGTTGTTAAGTGTCTGCCTTCAGCTCAGGTCATGATCCCAGGGTCCTGAGATCGAGGCCTGCATCAGGCTCCCTGCTCAGTGGGAAGTCTGCTTCTCCCTCTCCCACTCCCCCTGCTTGTGTTCCCTCTCTCGCTGTCTCTCTCTGTCAAATAAATAAATTCTTTAAAAATAAAATAAAATAAAATAAATTTAAAAACTTTGGGACATAAATATAGTGGTGATGGGTGTATGACACTGTGAGTGCCATTAAAGCCAATGAACTGTACGCTTAAAAATGGTTAAAATGGCAAATTTTATCATTTAACACATGTTAAGAATTAGTATGATAATATACCAAAACCACTGAATTATATACTTCCAATGAGTGAATTGTTTGGTATATGAATTATATCTCAATAAAGTTTTTTTTTTTTTAAGGAAGAAATCTTAAAAAAAAAAGTGTGATAAGTTGGGTTGATACAGACAGGCCTATTAGAATTGAAAATGGGAGACTAAAAAAATTGTTAACACCAATTTCCACTACTTAAAAGGAGCATTGATTTCTACTATATAACAGGATCACTAAACAAAGGTATCATTCATTCATAACTGACTTCCTCCCAAGGCTAAATCAGAAGTCCAGAAACAGGGTGCTGAGAGCTGAAACTTCAGGCAAATTACAACTTTGATTATTCTAATTTGTAGTAAAAATGAACAAGGAACTAGAACTATTAAATATCTATAGAGGAGTATATAGTTATTATGATACTCAAATAGTATAAAGAAAACAAACCAAAACAATTTGTATTAGTGAGCACTCCATTCAGAATGTCTGAGACAAGTTAAAAGATGCTCTAATACATTAGAGCTGAGAGTTCAGAAATTCAATTATGACAGAACTGACGATTCACAATTTCAACTACTTGAATATTTATTTCTATACTGCATTTGAAAAAATTGATTATACATCTGACTTACTGCCAAAATATCATTAGCAATATTTAACAAAAATAAGAAAGAAAGCCATGAATTCTATCCACCACAAGGCCATCTCAGGCACTCAGTGTGATTAAAATAATTTTGGATATGTAAGACAAATTGCAAAAAAAAACCCTTTATATTCATTACAGTAGGTGAAAAAGATTTAATAACAGCTATACTACTGCCTCTGACAAAAATCAAGGCCATATAATTCATCTGTTGTACTTCTAGACAATAGACACGTCTCTACTGAGTACATGCTACGTTCAGGGACATTTCACAAAGCGCTACACCATCTAATGATAACAATGCCTTGACTTTCTTTAATGCTGTAGAGTTCAGGGCTTTCACTTGTGGCACATTCTTTGTGAGATATCTACCATGCCACCTCCCTTCCTTCTCTGAAAATCCTTCCTTGATTCTCAGGTCAAGTGTCCATGGAGGAGCCTCAGTTACGAGAAGCGGCGTGGAAAACTGACCAAAGCTGTACAACAAATCCTTTAAAACTGCTCTCAGAATTAGTCTTTGCAGATGGCTATAAGTTGCAGCATAGACATTCAGTAGGTATTGGGGCAAACATTCCACCATGAGGCTAAGAGCAAAGGAGAAAATCATTTGAAAAAGACAGAAAGAGAACAGCAAAGCACATGCATGAAGAGAAGCAAAGACGAATGACAAGAGTTCCGCCAGCTCTTATTCCAGATTCCGGGGGATTCCTGGGCATTTGCTTGCAGTCCTGACTTTAATTCCTCCAACACCCCTGAATGTTATGGTAAATAACCTGTTTTTCTACTCACAGCTACTCAGAGGTAGCATCCAAACTATTACCTATTTGTCATAAAATTCCCTATGGTAAATGTTACAAACCCTTATCTGATGCTGATAAGCAGTATGTGACTCAACTAGTAAGTCACAGTACCTAAGAGGACACACTAACATGGAAGTAATTGTTTTATGTAAATTCTGAAAACCTGTCCCAATTTCAAGAATATGATGTTTTAAGAAAAAAAAAATCCCTTCATTCTTTTCTGAGTGTACCCCATTTTTTAAAGTGCTTCTGGGCAACAAAATGACTTAGTATTGAGGACAAACTTTGTGTGATAATAATGATCCTAGCAGGGACCATTTCATTAAAAGCTGTCTAAGCCAAAGAACATGCTAAGCACTTGTCCTTCATTATCTCTCATTCTCATCATCATTCAGAATAAGTATTATTATTCCCATTTTCCGGGGCGGGGGGGAAGACACAGGTTCAGAAAGGTAAAATAAATTGCTGAAGATCACACTGCTAATCAGTGACACAAATAGAATTCAAACTCTGATCACTCAGGTTCCAAAGCCTTTCTAGTATTCCACGCTGCCTTTTTCTTCCCAAAAGTTTTGAAATAAACATAGATGCGAAAATTAAGAGACTCAAATACAAAATAATTCTACGTTTAAAAAAAAGAAAAAGATCTCTTTGAAACAGGAAAGACAAAAACATATTTCCATCTGAGCCCCCAGCATACTACCTGATTCACCATACACTGTTGAGTAAATGGATAAATGAATAAATTATTCTAAAAGAAAAATTCAAATTTCCAATATGAAATGCCAGGTACACCTTGCAAGGTATACCTTCTTCTCTGGTGAACGTAGCCCAAGATCTAAACATAGAGCCTCCTTCAATCCAGCCTCCAGCCTCCCTCCTCCTCACAGCTGCTGTCCAGGCCTGAGAAGAACACAGGCTGCTGGATGCAAGCCACTGGTGACAGCTACCATGGACCAAGAAAGGTACCAAAAGTTCAAGGTTCCAAGAGAAAAAGGAAGTGGAGAAGGAGAGGTACAAGCGAGCAGATGGGGAATAAAGGCAGAGCCCAAAGGTACAGGGAAGCCTGGAAGAGAACAGGGAGTACTGGAGCAAGAGATTTTAACCTTCCCCTCACCTGTGATCCTTGCTTTCTCCCTTTCCTCTCAAACTTCTCCATCTTCTCCCCCTTATGCTTTCCAAGGCACATGCTTCCACTGTGGGCACGGCTGCTCATGTACAGTGGAGGGACAGGAGAGGCAGGACGCATACTAGGGCAGGAGGAGGCAGCCATCCATGCAGAAGGGTGAGCTGGACAGGAAGTACGAGGTACGATGACAAGAGAGGGTTCTGAAGCCACATTAAAGCTTTTACCACCTGTAGCGAGTTCTGGGTCTAGATTCTTGAATAAAACATATTGGGTACTCCAAAATTAATATACAGTTAAATATTATTGAAAGAGAATGTGATTATACATTAACCCCTTGTAATCTACAAAGAAAAAGGTTACAAATGGTATGTTTCCGATTTTTGGCAACTACAGATACTTGAAAGTAAGTGTTAAGACTGCATCCTACTCACTTTTAAGTACCTAAAATAGTATCTTTGACAGAGTGGGGTTTTCAATTTTTAATAATTGAGTTATTAGTGAAAGAAATTTCTAAGTAGTCCATATAGTTTTGGCAACTTAGTAAATAAGCAAAGGTAAAACAGAATCACACATATATAACCACAGAACAGACATATAAAACACATGCTGAATAAAACAGTGAGAAATTTTAAATATACATCCAAACTCAAATAAGACAAAAGAGAGAGACAGAGGAAGATCCCCAAGAGCCAGAACTACAGAGAGAAGTCCAATCGAAATTTTAAACACAGGAATAAATGCTGTGAAAGGCTTTAGGAAAGAGCCGAGATGTCCATCAACAGATGAATGGATAAAGAAGATGTGGTACATACATACAATGGTATATTACACAGCCATAAAAAAACGAAATCTTGCCCTTTGCAATGATGAGAATGGAACTACAGGGTACTATGCTAAGCGAAATAAATCCATCAGAGAAAAAAATTCTGATATGTGGAATTTAAGAAACAAGGCAGAGGGTCATGGGGAAGAGAGGAAAAAATAAAGACAAAACCAGAGAGGGAGACAAACCATAAGAGACTCTTAATCCTAGAAAACAAAATGAGGGTTGCTGGAGGGGAGAGGGGTGGATGGATGGGGTAATTGGGTGATGGACATTGGGGAGGGTATGTGTTGTAATGAGCCCTAGGTATTACAGAAGATGATGAATCACTGACCTGTACTCCTGAAACAAATAATGATATGCTAATTAACTGAATTTAAATTTTTAAATTTTTAAAAAAAGCTTTCGGAAATCCTGGCCCTGGACACAGGCCCTACTAGAGGGACAAGGAAACATAAGGTATTGCTGATGACCTCAGAGAGGTAGAGAACTGAAGTCAAAACCCTGACTAAGGAACCCAGGACTGTTTCTCCATGTAAGAAAATAACAAAAATTCTGAATCTTGGACTAGATAGGCAACCCAGGGTGGGAGCTGGGGGTAGTTCAAAGGTAGAGCACGTACAAGTTTGGAGGCTGAATCTATACTGCTCAGGTGGTAAAAGAATCCTTAGCCAAAAAATTAATATGAAATCTAGTCCCTACCCCACAGAGCAAAAGCACTCAGGGGGAAGAGAACTCAACCCAGAAAAATCTACCCCAATCAAAAGTGAGCTCATGAGGAGGAGCAAGATGGTGGAGGAGTAGGAGACCTAAATTTCATCCGGTCCCAGGAATTCAGCTACATAAGGATCAAACCATTCTGAACACCTAAAAACTCAAGAGGAGATCGAAGAAAAGAACAGAAACAACTCTCTGAACAGAAAAGCGACCACTTTCCAGAAGGAAGGACCTAGGAAGAAGTGAATTGGAGGCAGTATTTGGGAAGATAGATGGCGGGGGAGGGGGGCCTCCATCAGCCGCTACTGGCAAGTGATAGAGCTGCGGAGCACAAAATCGGAAATTTTAGAAGTCGGCTCTGCTGAGGGACGTCGCTCCACTGGCTAAGCGGGGGGATGGATCCCTCGCTGGGACAGTGTGGTCTCACAACCCTCCGGGTCACAGAAAGACAGGGGTGCCTAAGTGTGGCAGAGCTCCCAGGTATCGGAGCAGGGAAGCCGGCTGCAGAGACGGAGCCGAGGCATGGGCTCTCAGCTTGGGGTTACCATAAACCGTGATCCGCGGCACAGTCAGGCCACTGCTCTTCCAGCAGGGACCCAAGAAGCGGCAGATGCAGGCAGACTCCCCTTCCTCCCCAGGAGGAGCGGCGCGGAAGCAAACTGCAAAAATCGGCTGGGTTTGGAGACTCCACACAGGGTCGAGTGCCAGAGACAGAAACGCTCGGTCACAGGCCCGGTGAGCACGGAGTGCAGCCGGAGACTGGGGAGAAGGAGTGACTGCTCTTCTCTGGGGGCTCACTGAGGAGCAGGGCCCCGAGTTCTCGGCTTCTCCAGGGGGAAGATTAGGAGGCCGCCATTTTCACTCTCGTTCTCCAAAGCTATACAGAAAGCTTGCAGGGAACAAAAGCTCCCGAGACCAAAGCCGATCAGATTATGTAGCGGGACCCGGCAAGGGTGGGGCACTTCCGCCTCCGGCAAAGACATTTGGGAACCACAGCAACAGGCCCCTCTCCCAAAAGATCAGCAAGAACAGCCAGCCAAGACCAAGTTTACCGATAAATGAGAAGGGCAGAACTCCTGCACTAGGGGAACTCTGCACATAGAATCCATGGCTTTTTTCCCATGATTCCTTAGTCTTTCCAAGTTAATTTTTTTCTTTTCTTTTCTAATTTTTCTTTTTCCCATTTTCAGCCAACATCTTATCAATCCCTTTTTTAAAAATTCTTTTTTTATTTTCCATTTTTAGAGTCATATTCTATCCCTTCATAGTAGTTAACCTTATTTTTGGTATATATATGTGTGTGTGTGTGTGTGTGTGTGTGTGTGTATATGTATATAAGTTGTTCTCTTTTTCAAATTTTGGGATACAGTTTCTTCTAACAGACCAAAATATTATCCTAAATCTCTAGTGTATGCATTTGTTCTAGTCTCCTGCCTGATCACATTCTCTCCCTTTTTTTTTAATCCTCTTCTTTCTTTTTTGAACCAACTTCTTACCAATTCCTTTTATAAAATCTTTTAGACTTTTCATCTTTACAGTCCTATTCCATCCCTTCATATTTACCCTTTTTTTTATTATGTTATGTTAATCACCATACATCATTAGTTTTTGATGTAGTGTTCCATGATTCATTATTTGCGTATAACACCCAGTGCTCCATGCAGAACGTGCCCTCTTTAATACACATCACCAGGCTAACCCATCCTCCCAACCCTCTCCCCTCTAGAACCCTCAGTTTGTTTTTCAGAGTCCATCGTCTATATTTACCCTTATTTTTGTACATATATAAGTTTTCCTTTCTTTAAAATTTTGGGAGGCACTTTCTTCTAACAGACCATAATATGCCCAAATTCTAGGGTGTGGCACTGATCTATGCACCAGCCTAATCATATTTGATCATATTCTGTCTTTGTTTTTTTGTTTGTTTGCTTTTTACCTTTTTCTTTTTCTTTCTTTTTTTTTTCTTTTTTCTTTATTTCCATTTCGTTTCCCCCAGTTTCAGGTCTCTTCTGATTTGTTTAGTGTATATTTTTCTGGGGTCGTTGCAACCCGCTTAGCATTTTGTTCTCTCATTAATCTATTCTCCTCTGGACAAAATGACAAGATGGAAAAATCACCACAAAAAAAAAAGGACAAGAGGCAGTACCGACTGCCAGGGACCTAATCAATACAACCTGATCAATACGGACATTAGTAAGAGGTCGGAACTAGAGTTCAGAATGACGATTTTAAAGATACTAGCTGGGCTTGAAAAAAGCATGGCACATATCAGAGAAACACTTTCTGGAGAAATAAAAGAACTAAAATCTAACCAAGTTGAAATCAAAAAGGCTATTAATGAGGTGCAATCAAAAATGGAGGCTCTAACTGCTAGGATGAATGAATCAGAAGAGAGAATTAGTGATACAGAAGACCACATGATGGAAAATAAAGAAGCTGAGAAAAAGAAAGATAACTACTGAATCAAGAGGGCAGAATCTGAGAGATAAGTGATATGATAAGACGAAACAACATTGGAATAATTGGGATCCCAGAAGAAGAAGAAACAGAGAGAGGGGCAGAAGGTATATTGGAGCAAATTTTAGCAGAGAACTTCCCTAATTTGGGGAAGGAAACAGGAATCAAAATCCAGGAGGCAGAGAGAAGCCCCCTCAAAATCAATAAAAATAGGTCAACACCCCGACATCTAATAGTAAAACTTACAAGTCTCAGAGACAAAGAGAAAATCCTGAAAGCAGCTTGGGACAAGAGATCTGTAACCTACAATGGTAGAAACATTAAACTGGCAACAGACCTATCCACAGAGAACTGGCAGGCCAGAAAGGACTGGCATGATATACTCAGAGCACTAAAGGAGAAAAATATGCCACCAAGAATACTATATCCAGCTAGGCTGTCACTGAAAATAAAAGAAGAGATAAAAAGCTTCCAGGACAAACAAAAACTAAAGGAAATTGCAAACTGGAAACCAGCCCTACAAGAAATATAGAAAGGGGTCCTCTAAGCAAAGAGAGAGCCTAAGAGTAACATAAACCAGAAAGGAACAGAGACAATATACAGTAACAGTCACCTTACAGGCAATACAATGGCACTAAATTCCTATCTTTCAATAGTTACCCTGAATGTAAACGGGCTAAATACCCCAATCAAAAGACAAAGGCTATCAGATTGGATAAAAAAAACAAGACCCCTCGATATGCTGTCTGCAAGAGACTCATTTTAGACCCAAAGACACCCCCACATTGAAAGTGAGGGGGTGGAAAACCATTTACCATGCTAATGGACACCAAAAGGAAGCTGGGGTGGCAAATCTTGTATCAGAGAAGTCAGATTTTAAACCAAAGAGATGAGGAAGGACACTATATCCTACTTAAAGGATCTATCCAACAGGATCTAACAACTGTAAATATCTATGCCCCTAACATGGGAGCAGCCAAATATATAAACCAATTAATAACAAAAGCAAAGAAACACATCAACAACAATACAGTAATAGTGGGGGACTTTAACGCCCCCCTCACTGAAATGGACAGATCATCTAAGCAAAAGATCAACAAGGAAACAAACACTTTAAATGACACACTGGACCAAATGGACTTCACAGACATATTCAGAATATTCCATGCCAAAGCAAAAGAATACACATTCTTCTCTAGTGCCCATGGAACATTCTCCAGAATAGATCACATCTTAGGTCACAAATCAGGTCTCAACCGGTACCAAAAGATTGGGATCATTCCCCGCATATTTTCGGACCACAGTGCTTTGAAACTAGAACTCAATCACAAGAGGAAAGTCGGAAAGAACTCAAATACATGGAGGCTAAAGAACATTCTACTAAAGAATGAATGGGTCAACCAGGAAATTAAAGAAGAATTTAAAAAAATTCACGGAAACCAATGAAAATGAAAACACAACTGTTCAGAATCTTTGGGATGCAGCAAAGGCAGACCTAAGAGGAAAGTATATAGCAATACAAGCCTTTCTCAAGAAACCCCAAGAAAGGTCTCAAATATACAACCTAACCCTACACCTAAAGGAGCTGGAGAAAGAACAGCAAATAAAGCCTAAAGCCAGCAGGAGAAGAGAAATACTAAAGATCAGAGCAGAAATCAATGAAATAGAAACCAAAAGAACAGTAGAACAGATCAACGAAACTAGGGGCTGGTTCTTCGAATATTAACAAGACTGATAAACCCCTGGCCAGACTTATCAAAAAGAAAAGAGAAAGAACCCAAATAAATAAAATCATGAATGAAAGAGGGGAGATCACAACCAACACCAAAGAAATACAAATAATTATAAGAACATAATATGAGCAACTATATGCCAGCAAATTAGATAATCTGGAAGAAATGGATGCATTCCTAGAGCTGTATCAACTACTAAAACTGAACCAGGAAGAAATAGAAAACCTGAACAGACGTATAACCACTAAGGAAATTGAAGCAGGCATCAAAAATCTCCAACAAATTGGCCCAGGGCCAGATGGCTTCCCAGGGGAATTCTACCAAACATTTAAAGAAGAATTAATACCTATTCTCCTGAAACTGTTCCAAAAAAATAGAAACGGAAGGAAAACTTCCAAACTCGTTTTATGAGGCCACCATTACCTTGATCCCAAAACCAAAGACCCCATCAAAAAGGAGAATTACAGACCAATAACCTTGATGAACATGGATGCAAAAATTCTCACCAAAATACTACCCAATAGGATCCAAAGTACATTAAAAGGATTATGCACCACGACCAAGTGGGATTTATTCCTGGGCTGCAAGGTTGGTTCAACATCCACAAATCAATCAATGTGATACAATACATTAATAAAAGAAAGAACAAGAACCATAGGATCCTCTCAATAGATGCAGAAAAGGCATTTGACAAAGTACAGCATCCTTTCTTGATCAAAACTCTTCAGAGTATAGGGATAGAGGGTCATGTCAATATCATAAAATATCATAAATATCATAAAACCCATCTATGAAAAACCCAGGGCAAATATCATTCTCAATGGGGAAAAACTGAGAGCTTTCCCCCTAAGGTCAGGAACACGGTAGGGATGTCCACTATCACCACTGCTGTTCAACATAGTACTAGAAGTACAAAGCAATCAGACAACAAAAAGAAATAAAAGGCATCCAAATTGGTAAAGAAGTCAAACTCTCACTCTCTGCAGATGATATGATACTTTATGTGGAAAACCCAGAAGACTCCACCCCAAAACTGCTGGAACTCATACAGGAATTCAGAAGTGGCAGGATATAAAATCAATGCACAGAAATCAGTGGCATTCCTATACACCAACAACGAGACAGAAGAGAGAGAAATTAAGGAGTCGATCCCATTTACGATTGCACCCAAAACCATAAGATATCTAGGAATAAATCTAACCGAAGAGGCAAAGGATCTGTCCTCAGAAAACTATAAAATACTCATAAAAGAAATTGAGGAAGACACAAAGAAATGGAAAAACGTTCCATGCTCATGGATTGGAAGAACAAATATTGTGAAGATGTCAAGGCTACCTAGAGCAATGTACACATTCAATGCAATCCCCATCAAAATACCATCCACTTTTTTCAACGAAATGGAACAAATAATCCTAAAATGTGTATGGAACCAGAAAAGACCTCGAATAGCCAGAGGAATGTTGAAAAAGAAAAGCAAAGCTGGCGGCATCACAATTCCGGACTTCCAGCTCTATTACAAAGCTGTCATCATCAAGACAGTACGGTACTGGCACAAAAACAGACACATAGATCAATGGAACAGAATAGAGAGCCCAGAAATGGACACTCAACTCTATGGTTAACTTGTCTTCGACAAAGCAGGAAAGAATGTCCAATAGAAAAAAGACAGTCTCTTCAACAAATGGCGTTGGGAAAATTGGACAGCCACATGCAGAAGAATGAAACTGGACCATTTCCTTACACCACACACAAAAATAGACTCAAAATGGTTGAAAGACCTCAATGTGAGACAGGAGTCCATCAAAATCCTAAAGAAGAACATAGGCAGCAACCTCTTCGACCTCAGCCACAGCAACTTCTTCCTAGAAACATCGCCAAAGGCAAGGGAAGCAAGGGCAAAAATGAACTATTGGGACTTCAACAAGATAAAAAGCTTTTGCACAGCAAAAGAAACAGTCAACAAAATGAAAAGAGAACCGACAGAATGGGAGAAGATATTTGCAAATGACATATCAGATAAAGGGCTAGTATCCAAAATCTATAAAGAACTTATCAAACTCAACACCCAAAGAACAAATGATCCAATCAAGAAATGGGCAGAAGACATGAACAGTCATTTTTCCAAAGACGACATCCAAATGGCCAACAGACACATGAAAAAGTGCTCAACATCACTCGGCATCAGGGAAATCCAAATCAAAACCTCAATGAGATACCACCTCACACCAGTCAGAATGGCTAAAATTAACAAGTCAGGAAACGACAGATGTTGGCAGGGATGTGGAAAAAGGGGAACCTTCTTACACTGTTGGTGGGAATGCAAGCTGGTGCAGCCACTCTGGAAAACAGTATGGAGGTTCCTCAAAAAGTTGAAAATAGAGCTACCATAGGACCCAGCAATTGCACTACTGGGTATTTACCCCAAAGACACAAATGTAGGGATCCGAAGGGGTACGTGCATCCCGATGTTTATAGCACCAATGTCACAACAGCCAGACTGTGGAAAGAGCCAAGATGTCCATTAACAGATGAATGGATAAAGAAGATGTGGTGTATATATACAATGGAATATCATGCAGCCATCAAAAGGAATGAGATCTTGCCATTTGCAACAACGTGGATGGAACTGGAGGGTGTTATGCTGAGCGAAATAAGTCAATCAGAGAAAGACATGTATCATATGACCTCACTGATATGAGGAATTCTTAATCTCAGGAAACAGAGGGTTGCTGGAGTGGGGGTGGGGAGGGATGGGATGGCTGTGTGATAGACATTGGGGAGGGTATGTGCTATGGTGAGCACTGTGAATTGTGTAAGACTGTTGAATCACAGACCTGTACCTCTGAAACAAATAATACTTTATATGTTAAAAAAAAAAGAAGAAGAAGATAGTAGGAAGGGAAAAATGAAGGGGGGAAATCGGAGGGGGAGACGAACCATGAGAGACTATGGACTCTGAGAAACAAATTGAGGGTTCTAGAGGGGAGGGGGGGGAGGATGGGTTAGCCTGGTGATGGGTATTAAAGAGGGCACATTCTGCATGGAGCACTGGGTGTTATATGCAAGCAATGAGTCATGGAACACTACATTAAAAACTAATGATGTAATGTATGGTGATTAACATAACATAATAAAAAAAAAATGAGCTCGCAATCTAAAACTTTAAACCCAATGAGGAAATAGTCCACCATTGTTATGAAAAGTTGGCAAGCAAAACAAACAGATTACTACCCAGGAACTCAAGAGGTAAGTACAATCTGAAAATACCATAAAGTAAGTGGGTAACAATGATTAAAGAGATAGAACATAAATGGTAAAGAAAACAAATTATGCAAATTAACCAAATAAAACTTTAAGATATGAAAAGTATAGTCACTGAAATTTAATGTTATGTTGTCATAACATGTGCATATCAGATTATTGAAGTCACCAACTTACTTCTCTATACCTGTTTTTAAGTATCCAAACCTTATTTAAAAAGAAAAAGAGGGGCGCCTGAGTGGCTCAGTCGTTAAGCGTCTGCCTTCGGCTCAGGTCATGATCTCAGGGTCCTGGGATCAAGCCCCGCATCAGGCTCCCAGCTCGGCGGGAAGTTGTCCCTCTCCCACTCCCCCTGCTTGTGTTCCCTCTCTTTCTGTCTCTCTCTCTCTCTCTCTCTCTGTCAAATATAGAAATAAAATCTTAAAAAAAAAAAAGAAAAAAGAAAAGAAAAAGAAACACTCTAAACCAATACTCCAAAACAGGGGGAGGTTAACAGGGAGTGGGGAAGGATGTGCTGTTACAGGTGAATCCTGGACCTCCTCAAGAATATAGCATAAGACTATGAACTCCTCCCCAGAAAAAGCACATATACTTCAAATTTTAAATATCACACAAAAGATTACTAGATATCTCATAAACTTAGATTAAGAAATCATTTTCTAAAGAATATTTCATATATAGACATATTTCAGTATTTACTATTAAGTATAAATTTAAACCAAATTATATGTCATCAAAGAAAATATCACCTGGTTAAAAAAAAAAAAATAGAAAAAAGCCTTTTAAGCCACAGGATATCCTGAGAACATCCTTGAACCTGTACCCAGCATCAAGAAATTCTACTTCCCATGACACACAGCAAAAACAATAACTCAGGATATGGTGTTCAAATGACAGGGTGAAATTTAAATTTGCTGCACAGATTTAAAAACATCTCACCTAAACATTAATCTAAAACTTTCCCATTCCTACAATAAATGTGACTTTCATAACAACAAGTGACGGCAAGTTAACAAACCAGCTACTTTATTCTACAGATTTTTAGCAAATTTCATTAAATCACTTTCTTACACAGAAAGGCTAAAGGAAGAATTTCATTTATATGAAAATAGAATGGTTAATTGTTAATGGTTAAAAGTGTAGGCTTTGGGGGGGGCGGGGGGCGCCTGGGCAGCTCAGTGGGTTAAGCGACCAGACTCTCGGTTTCAGGTCAGGTCATGATCTCAGGGTCGTTAGATCGAGCCCCGTGTTGGGCTTCATGCTCAGCAGGAAATCTACTTCAAGATTTTCTCTCTTCCCCTCCCCCAACTTGCTCACTCTCTCTAAAATAAATAAATAAATCTTAAAAAAAACATAGGCTCTGGCATCGAAGCTCTGAAGAGTTAGTCTGACTGACCCAAACCACCTGTGAGACTGTGAAAAGGGGGAGTTTACACATCTGTACAGGCACCTGTACCTCATAATTCTCAGTCACGGGGATGTAATAAACAACTAATGCTAAGTACAGAGGGTCCCCAACTTAAGATGGTTTAACTTAACAATTTTCAGCTTTACAATGGTGTGAAAGCAACATACGATCAGTAGAAACCATACTTGGAATTTTGAATTTGGATCTTTTCCCAGGCTAGTGATAAGATCCTGTTCCGAGATGCTGGGCAGCGGCCACAGCTCCCAGTCGGCCCCGCAATCACGACTGCAAACAACAGGTACGCTTAGGACCATTCCGTTGATCACTTTCAGTACAGTATTGGGTAAGTTATGTCAGATATTCAGCACTTTTATAGACTTAGCATTAAACGATTTTGCCCAGGCTCGTGTGAGTGTTCTGAGCAAGTTTAAGTTGGGCTAGGCTAAGCCAGGACGTTTGGTAGATTAGACGTAGTAAATGCATTTTCAACTTAGGATATTTTCAAATTATGATAGGTTTAGTGGGAAGTAACTCCATTGTAAGTCGAGCAGATCTATAATAAGTGAAGTACCTGGAACATGGAAGGATTCAAAAGTTATTAGCTGGTATTATTAAAAGAATCTTTAGTGCCACTTATTACCTATTGGATCGTAAGTGTACTACCTCTCTGGACCCCAGATTCTCCTTTTCTCTGAAACTAGAAATACTAATGCAGAGTTGCAAGAATAAAACATTTTTAAACTGAGCTACTTTCTTTCAAGGATCTCAAAACATGTATTTTAAAAATCTGATGATCTGAAGAAGGTCCTCTAAGTTCTAAGGTGTATGATGAGCATTCAGGGGACAAGAAAATGCCTACGTAATATCCCAAAAACAGCATAACTGAAAAGGAAAATGACAAGAAATAAAAGTCTCAGGAATTCAAGGGAATAGATCTGTTTCATTCACTACTTTAAAACCTGTTATTCTGTAAATCACTGTGAAATAAATTAATATTGTGGCATTGTGGCAAACAGTCTAGTTACCTCCTAACAACTCTTCTTCCCTTCCTCCTCACTAACGGACCCCAGATTTGGGGACAGGGGTAGCCATATGCTCTGCCCCAGATGCTGAATTATAGTTGATATATGCCAACCATGGCCACCCCTTCCCCCTTTTCCCATTGTTTGGTCAGGCCTCTGTGTGCAACCTGCTTGTGACCAATGAGGTAAAGGGCCTGAGGTCTTCTGAGAAATTTTTTCTCCCTGATAAGTAAGAAGAATAAAGAGAAAACCCTTTCTCAAAGATTCCCTTCCTTTCTCCTTAGGATGTTACAGTGATGGTGTGCTTTTCCAGGAGCTGTCCTGCACCCATTAGCGGAAAGCCCCGCCAATCTAACTCTGAAACTGCTGAGCCAGAGAACCAACTCTGTGATTGCCTGCCTCGAGACTTCTCATTTAACAGTAAATGTCCTTGTGCTTTCAGCCACTGTTACTTGGAGTCTCTGTAACTTACAGCTAATAAGCACACCTTGAGTGTTACAAATATTAAGCACAAATTCAAACTATAATTCTATCCTGTAACAGATAATATTCTGCAGAAATTGTGTCAAGTTCCACCCTAGTCAATAACGTTACTTCTGCATTTATTAACTGAAACTATACATGTCTGTAGCACTTTTCTAGCTTCTCCCAAATTAGGTCATCAGAATAGTATTCATCATGTTAAGATTCATTCCCTTTAACAAGCTCAGCATTTTATATTCCTCCTCCTTCTCTCCTCTATGGAAACTTTAAATTAGAAAAAAAAAAAGAAAGAAAGAAAGCATAGGCATAATCCTTACTCTATTCCTAGTCTTAAGAGATCTTAGACACCAGACTACAACATGGGAAACAATTTTTGAAAACCAGCACAAAATAATAATTTTTAAAATCACAAAAGAATAATAACTCCTTACTAAAAGCTTACTATGTAACAAGTTCTGTTTAAATGCTTTGCATATACCAACTTGCCTCACAACAACTCCTGAGGATAGGTGCCATCATTAGCTTCACTTTAGAAACAAGAAAACAGAAGCAAGATAATTTAAATTATTTCACTTAGTTTTTTCTTACTACTTTTTGACTAATTTTTTATAATTTTGCTGGCTTTTAGTCAAATAAATGAAGGAACTGGGATTTGAACCCAGACTCTCTAGCAGACTGTCTTTAGTGCATCAGAAAGGGCAGAAAAATATTGACTTGGACTTGTTGAGGAAGGCATAACAAGAGAAGTAAAACTTAAAATGGCTATTGCAAATTTAGGGAAGAAAAGTTAGTCAAGCTAATGTATCAGATAAAGTTTGCTCTAAGAAAATTAGTACACTTTGTTTACATAGCTCTTTCAGCCAAGAATTCACATTTAGTGTTGAATGACATAACTAATCCATGAATGATATCCCTACTGATTTCCAATTCATTTCCAATCAGTTACCCAGAGAGATAAACAGAATATATAATTCTACAAAATGAAGTTAATTTAGGAACCCAGTGGTCTCTTAAAACGTAAATACTTATCAAAGGCCTGTGGAAACATGGAATATTACAATGGTATTTTAATGTTTTAGGAATATTTCCTGGCCCTTAATCATTTTAGAAACATACAACCTGGTCTGTATCATCTATCATGTATGCAATTCACACAGATGCAATCAGCTAAGGGGTGATAGAGATCTGTTAATGAATATCTACACACCTAGCTAATAGGCAGTCTGAAGCAAAAGATACAGTACAAAGAATTCTGAACCATTTGTACAAATCGCATTCACTGGGCATTTACAGTGAGCCAGGCACCAAGTACTTAATCAAATGCTTTAAAACTGCAAAATTATAGTTAAAATGTATCTAATCTCTTTGAAAAGTTTTATTTTTTTAAAGTATGCATTAAAAAGAAATCCCCAGGGGCACCTGGGTGGCTCAGTCGTTGGGCATCTGCCTTTGGCTCAGGTCATGATCCCGGGGTCCTGGGATCGAGCCCCACATCAGGCTCCCTGCTCCATGGGAGGCCTGCTTCTCCTTCTCCCACTCCCCCTGCTGTGTTCCCTCTCTTGCTGTCTCTTTCTCTGTCAAATAAATAAGTAAAATATTAAAAAAACAAAACAAAAAACCCAGGGCTCCTGGTGGCTCGGTCAGTCAGTTAGTTGTTAAGGTCATGATCCCAGGGTCCTGGGATGGAGCCCCGTATCGCATCGGGCTCTCTGCTCAGCAGGAAGCCTGCTTCTCCCTCTCCCTCTGCCTGCTCTGCCTACTTGTGCTCGTGTAGGCACACGCTCTGCCAAATAAATAAAATCTTTTTAAAAATAAGAAAAAGAGATCCCAATATGATATGTGATTGAGGTTCCTACAGTTGTTTCTAAAGCTTAGCAGCAAGACAAATGCAAAGTAACCAAGAAAATATTTTACATCACAAACAGTAGATAGGTATGGGTTTATTCCTATCAGATATCAAAACATTATATAAAGCTATAGTAAATAAAAGAGTGTGGTAAAGAGACTAATATGGAGGTTGGCAAATTTTCTGTAGAGGCCACAGTAAATAGTTTAGGCTTTGTCAAAATTCGGCCCTTGTATCATGAAAGCAAACAATAACAATATATAAACAAATGGGCAGGTCTATGTTCCAATAAGTCTTTATTTACAAAAACAGGCCATGAGCCAGATTTGTCCAATGTGTTGTATATTGCTGAACCCTTGACCAACAAAACAAAAATAAGCTCAGAAGTACGTCCACAATTATCTGAAAATTTAGTGTAAATTCAAGAGGAATTTCAAATCAGGGGGGAAAGACAGACTACGGGGGCGGGGGGCGGAATCAACCTACACTTCATACAACTCAAAAAATAGTATCATTGAAGGAATAAATATTTGTGAAAACTGCAGTACTGCTAGGAGAAAGTACTGGAGCGTATTCCTGTAATCCTGAAGTGCAGGATACTTTCTTAGCAAAACAGAGCCATATGGCCAAAAGCCATAAAAGAAAAAATGTGCTAAATTTACTCACATAAAAACTTAAGTCTTGGGTGCCTGGTGGCTCAGTCGTTAAGCGTCTGCCTTCAGTCCTGGGATGGAGTCCCACATTAGGCCCCCTGCTCGGCAGGAAGCCTGCTTCTCCCTCTCCTACTCCCCCTGCTTGTGTTCCTGCTCTCACTATCTCTCTGTCAAATAAATAAATAAATAAATAAATAAATAAATAAATAAATAAATAAATCTTTAAAAAAAAACTTAAGTCTTATGTAAGGTTAAAGTTAACGTGAACAAAGTTAATTTTAAAAAACATGAAAAAACGAATTTGCATCAAATACTTATTTAACAAGAATTTATATAAAGAACATGTGGTTTTTACACATGAATAAAAGGCTAGCATTAGAAAAATGAGCAGGAATATACCACTTATGTGCACATAAGTGCACATAGCCAAAAAAAATAAAATGAGCAGGGTATATGAATGGGTAATTAAAAAAATCATATGAAAAATGTCCAACACCTGGAAGTAAATTAGAGATTAATATATTATATAAATAAATATAAGTAATAATTATTGACTGTGGGATAGGAAGAAAAAAAAAGATTTGTAATATCCCGTTCCTGGAAAACAGGCATGCTCAAATACCATTATTTGGAGTTTAAAATGGTATTGACTTTTGGGGAAGGATACATTGCAATAACTTTTAGTATTTTAAATATGTATTCCATTCGCCCCACTTCTGTGTATCTACAAAGATACACGAACAAGTCCTGTAACACTGTATGTTAGAACAAAAATCCAGAAACTATCTAAGACATGTAAGGAAATGGTATCAAATTATACCATAAATTGTATAACAAAGATTATGCAGTCAATAAAAAAATGCAGTAGACCTATGTAAATTAACAGGGAAGCATCTTTAGGGCATATTAAATAAGCAAAGCAGTCACAGAACAATATGTAGAAAATTACCACAATTGCATTAAAAAGAGAACCGGTGTACACATTTGTAAACAGACACATACTTAAGTAGATGCACAGGAGAAAGGCCTGAAGGGTACCGGTCAAATAATTAATGGGGAGAACTTCTGTGAGAGAGAATGGAAACAGGGAGTGGGACAGGAGGACTTCCACTTCTATTACTGAAAGCAGAGGACTGTTTGATTAAAGTCACTGATTAAAAATATGGAATCTGAGGTCAGATGTACCCAGGTTCAAGGCTAGGCTTGGTCACTCTATTAGTTATATGATCTCATACTAGTTATTTCTCTTCTCGAAACTTCACTTGCAAAATGGAGGTAATAGAACCTAAGTTGAGTTGTTTTTTCACTCTTATTTTGTGGTAAACATATATAACAAAATATGCCATTTTAGCCACTTTTGAGCACACACCAGCAGCATTAACTACACTCACAGTGTTGTGCAACCATCGCTGCTATCTATTTCCAAAACTTTTTCACCACCCAAACAAAAACTATGCAACTATTAAGCAGTAACTCCCCACTCCTCTTTTTCCCCCAGCCCCTGGAAACCTATAATCTACTTTCTTTCTCTATGAACTTACCTGTTCTAGGTGCCTCATACAAGTGGAATACAGTACAGTATGTAGCTTACTGCTGGCTTATTTCACTTAGCATAATGTTTTCAAAGATCATCCATGTTATAACATGTATCAGAACTTCATTCCTTTTTATGGCTGAATCACATTCCACTTATATACTATATATTACTTACATGTGATTTATAAATATACATATACAAAACATTCTTTTTATCCATTCATCAGTTAATGAACGTTTGGGTTGCTTCCACTTTCAGATTTTGTGAATAACACTGCTATTAACATTGGTATACAAGTATCTGAGTCCCTCAACAGGTTGTTTTATAATTAAATAAGAAAATTAAATACTTAGCAGGATAGCTGACTTACACAAAAGCTCAATACATTTTAATTTACTTCTGTAGGATTTGAACGGTTTAAATAAACGTGTTCATACACATGTAAATTTTTAAAAATATTTCCTAATTCAGAGCAAGATCTGATGGTAAAATAATCATATTGCTAAAGAAAAAAATGTTTCCAGGAAGAAGACACTGATCAAGACAGAATACCTGTAAGAAACCTAGGTATAGGCTGGACTGATTTTTTTTCCCCACAGTAGACAGTGTGCTGACAAATGAACAAAATATTAATCTACTTGACATGTCATTCCTATCATGGACTATCAGAACTTAAACCCATTAGAGTAACTATCCCTATTCCAATTCCATTGTTTAAGCAAACTTCTGATAAAATTTTTCCACAGGGGAAAAAAAAGCACTGGTGGGGCTGACACAGATGACTCATGTTTGATAGATATAATCTTTACTGTAAATTGCTAAACTTGCATCCTAGTTCATCTACCGTGCCTCTTTATAAATCGGTGAGATTAGTGAATATATTAGTATACCTGACTTGATCAACTCTATAAGGTAGAGACTGTGCTCGCTTCAGCAGCCCATGTAACGTTGAGACTTAGAGTCTCATAAATTCAACAACATAATGTCTTCGTTAATCATATACCTCTACAAATACTCATTTAAGTTTAAAAGAAAGGTAAATTATAAATCAGGAAAATATCTATAAATATGATTGTTAAAGGGCTGCCATCCTTAAAATTCAAAGAGCTCTCACAATGCAGTAAGAAAAAGAATTAGAGAGGGAGGAGTGGTGGGGGGTGGGAGGGATGGGGTGGCTGGGTGATAGACATTGCGGAGGGTATGTGCTATGGTGAGCGCTGTGAATTGTGCAAGACTGTTGAATCACAGATCTGTACCTCTGAAACAAATAATGCAATATATGTTAAGAAAAAAAAAGAATAAGAAGAAGACAGCAGGAGGGGAAGAATGAAGGGGAGTAAGTTGGAGGGGGAGATGAACCATGAGAGACGATGGACTGTGAAAAACAAACTGAGGGTTCTAGAGGGGAGGGGGGTAGGGGGATGGGTTAGCCTGGTGATGGGTATTAAAGAGGGCACATTCTGCGTGGAGCACTGGGTGTTATGCACAAACAATGAATCATGGAACACCACATCAAAAGCTAATGATGTAATGTATGGTGATTAACATAACAATAAAAAAATTTAAAAAAAGAATAGCGAGGGAGCACTGTAATAGAAAACTGGGCAAATGAGTAGGTAATTTTTTAATAAGTATAAATTTATTTAAAATACACATTCAAAAAGCCTTAAATCAAGCATACCAAGTAATTTAGAGCTCTGTCTTCACATTCGGAAAGACCTGAGTTCCAAACCGGTCTACAACTGAATAGCTGGGTAAACGTTGGCTTAATATCTTGACCTATCTCATTCTCATTTCTTCATAATACTAAATTATTTATTAACTCAAAGATAGTGGTAAATATCTTATAGGCAGATGAGAGGAAAACTTCAAAAAGGCAAGACCTGGCTGTAGGAGGGCTGATAAAAATGGGGAAGAGTTCAACTTGATATGTAAAGAATGACAAGCAGTGGTGACTTCCAAAGGATGTCTTACCCTGCTAAAACATCTGAGTGTGAGACAGACAGGTGGCTCGTATACATCTGTCCGTGGTCCTGAACCTCCATTGACTGTTAGGGCATAGTCCATTCTAACTGGGGAACACTGGTGACCCATTCAAAGTTTCCTAGGAATTCTCAACCAGGTAAACACTAATGGAAAAGAAGGGAAAGTACAAGGAAAGAGACATAAACAACCCAAGGCTTTTGAAACAGCACAGCCATGGAGACAGTGACCAGTTAGGGAGGAGGGACTTGCTTTGATAGATTTCAAATATTCACATGTACAAAACAGAAGGGGGAGGTGAGGTAGAGGGGAAGGGGGAAAGAAAGGAAGAATAAGGAGAAGAAGGGGGCAGAGGAAGAGACTCTCCCCCTACTCTGAATTTGTGACAAGTCTTACTGAAAACTTATGGAATTACATCCATTTGGGTTTGGTGCAATCCTGTAGTAGGTATCTCCTGAAAATGGTGATAAAAGTCAATAATGTATGGTGCAAGAAAGGGTAAGCTGGTGTGAAGGAGGTAAGAAAGAGGACGCAGCGACCATAGCTCTACTAAAATTCTCCCTCTCCCCTACACCTTACGTGATCAAGAAGGAGACACCTGATCCAAGCTATCCCAATTAGAGTCTGTCTCTCTTTCAAAGAAATAGAGACTAGGAGTCACAGGAGAGGATCCTTGAGAGAAGCATAAAAGGCTATGATTAACTTTACACCTTGATAACTTACATGTATAAGTTTCGACAGGGTAATCCCTGAAGGAAGAGAAATGGGGTGTATGTCATCCAAACAAGTAGAGAAGAAAAATAACTCGGGAAAATATACTGAATTAATCCAAAAGACAGTGAGAACATATGGAAAAGCAAATATTTTTAAAATTTTATTTTAAAAAAGGAAAGAAAATATGGTAGAAATAAATCCAAACAAATCTGTATTTACAATAAATGTAAATGGCCTACACATTACAGTTAAAATACAAAAAGATCTCACACTAAGGGGGGAAAATCCAGTTATAGCAAAAACCCTCACTAGAAATAATGACTGTCATTGCATAAAAGGTGCAATTCATCGGGAAAATGTAGTAATTCCACACTTTATGTACTTAGTTAATCGAGCCTCAAAGTATATAATGGGCAAAAACTGACAGAGTTATATGGAAAAACTGGTCAATATGCCATCAAGAATATACATTCTCAGTAATTAATAGGTGAAGCAGACAAAAACCTAAATGATCTAAATAACAAGCTGGGTCTAGTGGACACAGAAAAAACACAAGTGCAGAAGAAACATTATTTTGAAAAACATATGGAAATTTTATATATATTGAATAAACACTGGGCCATGATACAAATAAGTTAGAAATTTTTTTAAATAATGACTTATTTTTTTTAAGATTTTATTTATTTATTTGACACAGAGAGACAGCTAGAGAGGGAACACAAGCAGGAGGAGCAGGAGAGGGAGAAGCAGGCTCCTGGCTGAGTAGGGAGCCCGATGCAGGGCTCGATCCCAGGACCTTGGGATCATGACCTGAGCCAAAGGCAGATGCTTAATGACTGAGCCACCCAGGCGCCCCTAAATAATGACTTTTTTTAAAAAGCATTTGGAAATTAACACATACCTCTAAACAACTTACAGTATAAAGAAGAAAATAGAAATAGAAAATTAGGAAGCATTTAAAAGGGAATAATGAAAAGACAACTACAAAACAGGTAGGATGTAACCACAGTGGTAAGGAGAAATCTAAAGCCTTTACACTTAGAAAAGAAGAATGATAAGAATTATTGAGTTAATCACAAAAAAAAAATAATCACAGAACTTTAGAAAATGGAAACAAGAATAAAAGTAAATGAAATAATATAAATGAGAGTATTAATAAAATAGAAAACAGAAAAAATCAACACTACAATTCTTTCTCAAGACTGACATCTCTAAAAAGAGATTAAGAAGAGAGAAGACATAAATATTAGAAATGAAAAAATGTATACAATTACTGGTCAAGAGATTACACCGAAAATCATTATTTTGAGCAAATTTATCTAAGAAATTTTAAAACTAAGATTAAACGGGCAAATTCCTAAAAAAACTCAACTTCTCAAGAATACAAAACTTGAATAATTCTATATTTAATAAAGAAATCGAATCCTACTTAAAAATATTTCAAGAAAACTCCAGATGAAATAGATCATTGAATTCTGCCAAACTTTCAAATGCCTAAAGTAGAAATGACACCAGCATTACATGAGGAAATACTTTTCAACTTGTTTTATGAGGCCAGCATAATCTTGATATCAAAACCTTATACACATTATAGAAAAAGAAAACTATAGCCTAATCTCCCTTGTGTACACAATACAAAAAATTATAATCAGAGCACTAGGAAATCAAATCCAGAAATATGTTATACATCAAAACTAAGTTGGGTTTAATCCAGGAATGCAAGATTGACCCAATATCCAAATGTCAATGTTAATCATCACATTAATGAAATAAAGATAAAAAAGCATGATTATCTCTATGATATGCAAAAAAATGATAAAATTCAATACAATTATATTAAACAAAATTATTAAATGTCATATATTTATATTAAAATAACCAAAAAATCTTTAAACTTCTTAGAAAACTAGGAATAAATATACCAGATAAAACTCTTAAATGGGTTTTAAGTCAACTTCTAAAGCCCATATTCCCAGGGACAGGATTCAAAGCTGAGCCACTCAGATTGACTCTAAAACCCAGCCTTTTTCTATGACACTCTCACAGTTGTCATGAAAATATTTTTGTTCACATACTGTCTCTACAAAGGTTTTGAAAAGGTGTACTCCTTTGACTGTTTTAAATCACAGCTCAAATATTTAATTATAGATTTAATAGTTGTAAATGATGTAATTTCCAGTGTATTGCATATTGCATATGTGCTTTAAAGAGTATTCCAACAAAACCTGAAATTATGAAAAATTTATGGGAAATGTCCACCGTATAATCTACCTGGCAAAGTCAGTCCTCACTGTCAAACCAATCAGCAAAAAATAAGACTCATTCTCTGTTAGAAAAAGTAGGATTCTAATTTTTACTTCAAAGGAATGTGTAATTACATAGCCCAGTATCAACCACATTGTTTCAGAGTTCTGAGAAAGATGATGGATGACAGAACTCTGCCACTAGTTTATAAACTAGTGAAATAAAGCACCCACTTTGATGCTCTTTATAGAAGCTCTTTGTTTTGCCCTCCTCGGGAGCCATGCGTTCTCAAACACTCTCTTTTGTTTGGCACCCAGGAGACTTTCACAATCTAAAGCAATGCACCATAGCAAGATTCAAGACAGGTAAGGAGTACGCCTTAAGTTTATAAAGCAGGAGATGGGCAATTGTGAAATGAGAGTGGAAAAAGAAAATCAGCAGACTGCAGAGTTCTCAAACAGACGGATTTTAGAAGAGAATACTTAGAGAAGTTGAGGATTTGGAATGGGGTTCCCATAAATCCATATGCACCCACATATCCCTTGGGAAGTCTTTATGCACTCTAGGTACAGATTCCTCAGAAGACTACTGCACTAGATTACCAGAATCCTGACCTTCAAGATGTCAGTAGACATCTTTAAAAAGTGAAACTGAGGGCCCCTGGGTGGCTCAGTTGGTTAAACGACTGCCTTCAGCTCAGGTCATGATCCTGGAGTCCCAGGATCGAGTCCCACATCAGGCTCCCCGCTCAACAGGGGGTCTGCTTCTCCCTCTGATCCTCTTCCCTCTCGTGCTCTCTGTCTCTCATTCTCTCTCTCAAATAAATAAAATCTTTAAAAAAAGTGAAACTGATAATTTTTATTTTAACAAAAAATGTTAATCTGATATGAATTCTTGGGTGTAAGTGAATAACGATACCTTAAAAATGACTCCATCCTGGAGAATCTGTTTTCTAAGAGCGATCATCTGCAGTCTGTGAGAAGGGATTGTCTTAGCTGAAAACGGAGACCATATTCTTAGCCTTCTCCCTCTTCTCACACTAAGGTGAGCTTGCCAGCCAGGGAGCCCAGCATAGTGTGATTCAGGGTGTCGGAGCTGTCTCTCCAGGCAGAACTACCTCTGGGGGCCCAGGGACAGACTTGCTCCTTGTGGCAAGGGTCCATCAGCAGCTCTGTAGGGTCTGTCCCACAATCCAGATACAGTGCCCAGTCTGCCTCCTTCCCACTCTCCACATTCTCCCAAATTCCAGGCCTCCATACCCTCAAAAAGTATGGCACACGTGAGTGTGGAGAATGTTGAGCACAGGAGAATCTAAGCAAAATCAAACTAGGAAAGTCCATCTAGTGTCCCATCAAAACCCCTTTAATGCTGCCATTAAAATTTTTTTTTAATTTTTTAAAAGTCCTTCCAAAAAGTGGTCACTTTTCTATTTGTAGAATTGCAGCAATTCTTTTCTTAGATCTCAGGTTGAATTCACAGGTGTTCAGAATGATCTGATAGATGTCTAGCTGAATTCAAGGGACCAGATGAAATGAGGGTCCCCTACTCTTCCGCCAACTTCCCTCCCTATTTTTTTTTTTTTTTTAAGTCCTTAGACTCTTTTCCCTGACTGGCTGTTCTGGTTTTACCCACAACCAGGTAGGGGTAGGTAGGCTCAGAGCTCTGGCCCCTCAGCTTCCCTTTTTGTCCCTACTTCCCACCCCAGTCATGCCTAGGAACCTCCAGAACTTCTCAGAACACAGCTCTTGAAGATACCACCAGGCTGCTCCCCAAACTGTGGGACAGAGGCAGTCAACCAGCCAAGGGCCACAAGCCTGGTCCCCAGCCTTTGTGATTCTGAATTAAGAGCTGGATCTTAAGGCCCAGTAGACATGAGCCTCTGAGAAGCAGTCCAGAGCTCCCAGGCTTGCCCACCTCCAGCTGGTGAGTCTCCCTGTGGCAAATACTTCATGCCTGTCCTAAGCACCAGGCAGCAATTTATCTCTCAGCACCTCCACCCGCCCCCCCAAATTTAGAGCTTTTGCAAATTCTCCAACTCAAACAACTAAGAGTTTGAGAACAAAGCCTGAGGCAGGGAAGAAGAGTGGGACAGAACACTGCCCAGAGCCTCAGGAGACCTGAACTTCTGCTCGGGTCCTGCCACAAACTCAGAAATCACCCTGGGTAAGACATGTCCCTTAATACAAAAAGGAGAGGGAGAAAACCCACCTGGTTCTGGATAAAACCAGAGCAGTCAGTCAGAAAGAGTTCTAATGATTAAAAGGAAAAGAAAAATTAAAAGTGAATGAGTAAATATTGCCTAGGAATGCAATGTTAATATTCTTAGGGTGAGAATTGTGATTTTCTGAAAATTACTATTTTTTATGGCTCCTATGCCACACTTCTTATGAGTTTAAACTAAAATTAAACAGCTGTTTACATAACACCCTAAAATATCTGTATAGAAACCAGCAAAATCACTTCCAGTGTCTACATATCTATTACTACGCATATGTGATACGAAAATTTTGATGGGAGCTCAGTAGAAAAGGCAACAGAATTTCTCAAACACAATCCTGCAGCAGCAATGGGTTCTCTGTTACTATCTGCAGTTATCAAGTTTTGCCTAATATATTATGGTTATTTTTTAAAATACAAATAATAAATGGTAAAAAAATACTTAAAATAATAATAGTTTGCTTAGGAGCAGGTAAAATGCAAGCAGTAAGAAGGCAGAGCTCTACACCTCACTTTTTACTAATGGTTCTTGCATTTATTCAAGCACAGAGCCAGTGAACTCAGCCAGTCAAAAAAGGACACACAGTATGATTCCACTCCTAGGAGGGATTTGGAAGAGTGAAATCCATAGAAAGTTGAATGGTGGTTGCCAGGTGCCAGGGGGAGGGAATAATGCGGAGTTATTTTTATGGGAACAGTTGGAGCTTGGGAAGATGGAAAAAGCTCTGGGAACGGATGGTAGAGATGGCTGCATAACAACATGATTGCACTTGATGACCCTCAACTGGACACTTAAACGTGATTACAAAGGTAAATTCTGTTGTGTATTCTTTTACTGCAACTTTTTAAAAATAAATATCTATTTTTAAAGTCACAAGAGAAAAAACTTTAAATTGAGAAAAATCCTACCCACTGACTTAATCTTTCCGGCAAATTAAAGAAAAATTTCCATTATTCTATTTTAGTGTCAGAATGGGAGTGCTCTCAGAAGCATGATCCACATACTAATGCAATAGCAATGTCCTGAAAAGATGCATATAAATTGGTCCCATGACTATTTTTTACAAGCAAACAGTTGTAAATCTGTTGATATTAAATGATATAGAAAGTATTTATATAGGCTTTCTATATACACATAAACAAGAGGAATATAAATGAGTAAGAAGTATTTAACCCACCATAAAAATGAGGTTTCATGCATCATTGTGAAAACACTTTACTACAATATCTACTAATAGCTTATACAAATTTACCACTCTTACTGCATTAAAAAATACTAGAAAATGTATGGAAGAACCAACTAGAAAGATTCTATTTGTAATGAAAATGTGCTACAAGTTTGTGCTACTTACTTTCAAAATGCTTTACTACATTGCTTTATGTACCTAATGAACCCATAAACTATTTCTCTCTTCTATAACAGGAAATTAAAATATAGAAATTAATGCCTTCTTTTGCCACATCACCTATGATGGTGTGGTTTGATGGGTATTTAATAATACATCTTAATATTTTGTAACTAAAAATATAAGGATTTTTATTTCCTAAAAAATTATTGATTTACTTTTCTGCATTTTATTCTACTTGAAATGAAAAACTAAAGTTCAACCAGTTCACAACTTATAAACTTGTCATAATCCAGAAATTTATTTGCAAATAATTAATTTGAAATTTAGAATCTCATACACAGAGAAGGGGCACCTGGGTGGCTCAGTTGGTTAAGCGACTGCCTTCCGCTCAGGTCATGATCCTGGAGTCCCAGGATCGAGTCCCACATCAGGCTCCCTGCTCTGCAGGGAGTCTGCTTCTCCCTCTGGCCCTCTTCCCTCTCGTGCTCTCTATCTCTCATTCTCTCTCTCTCAAATAAATAAAATCTTAAAAAAAAAAAAAAGAATATCACAGAGAAAATGTTACAAGTACTGGTCAGTTTCCCGGCCAACCACACATAAGTCTGTAAACTTTAAATCTGAAGTCCAGCAGGCAATTATCAATCCTTCTACTCACCATCACACCCAGGAGAGTGAATGCCTGAACTTAACAGCACTGAAGACAGTGTACTGATTTCCTCAATCTATGATTCCTACAGAAATACTAAGTCCCAAGGCCTAAACTTTAGAGCAACATTTAGTTGAGTTTCTTGTTAGAAATCAAAGTTCTAGAAATCCATTTAGCTCTAGACAGGCCAACAGAAAGATTCTCTGGCATACAACTCTAGGTGAAAAAACATGGTCCAAACAGTCCTCTCCAGTCCTCCCAGACAGACACATGGCCCAATACGACAAAATTCTTCTGATTTCTTGTATAAAACAGGGAGCAAAACAAACTGCCTACACAGGTTTATTAATGGAGGGTCCAAAACTTATCAAGATTAAGCTGACATTCTCCAGCCTGGAATTGGGTCTCTTAATCAGAAGTGCACATTAGAATCAACAGGGAAGCATTCTTAAAATTCACATACCCTGGTCTCCAACCTGAGTTAACTGAATCATAATCTCTGGAGATGTGCTGAAATCATACATATTTTGAAAAAGCCATACAAGTTACTTAGATATATACCCTATCTTAAGAACCACATCTTTAGAGGACTTTACAAATAACTGTTCAATAACCACATACATCTACAAAAAGCAAACCAAAATCTGCGTTCTTGGTTCCATTCACCTGTCCATGAAGTAACAGAGTCAAATTCCACCCTCCAGCCCTGAAATACCTGGCCCAAAACCAAGCCATGTAGAAGGACCCCAAAAAAATCACAATGAAAAGCTGTCAGGATCTGGTGGTTTGCTTTTCTTGAGGATAGCCAGGTTATTTGATTCAAATTCTATCCTCTGTGAGTCTTGTCTCTAGGGAGAGAATCATTTAAAACATACCACGAGATTATCAACAGAGAATCAAATCCAAGAAAACATTGTCTCTGTCTCAGACTGGAGTGAAAAAGGAACAACCCCATTTTTGCACAAGTCAAATTATTTTGGTACACCCTAGTTAAAACTGCAATTCCACCTGCCCCTGGGCAGCTGGATGCAGCTAGAGAGAGAGAAAAAAAATCACAAACATACTGGCTGATTAAATTCATCACCACGCGTATCATATGAACACAATATTCCTGACAATGTCAGTACACTCTCCCAGGATGGTTGCTCTCCCACCCTCCAAAATTACGACATCATATTGTGCTGGAAAGAGGTAGTATCAGAGGCGTAAGGCTGCTATTCTTAGAAAGGCCTGCTTGCAAGGTTGGTGATGATTAAGTAAGATAATCCACGAAAATTGCTTAGACAGTGCCTGGCACACTGTAAATACTCAAATATTAGGCTGCTGTTACTCATCCGGTTGCCCAGGCCAAAAACATGGGCTCTGTCCCATGACCAACCAATCTAAATTACTACCCACAACGCTGTCCTGGCATACTTTTATTTCTTTATAGCTCTTCCTGATGTCTAAAATAATCCTATTTATTTTCATGTTTATTTCCTGACTCCCCCACCCCAAATTATGATGTAAGCTCCATGACAGCAGAAACCCTCCCTGTCCTGGTCATTGCTGTATCTCCAGAAACTGGTACCCACCACATAGGAGGTATGCAATAAACATCTGCTAAAATGAATTAATTAGTGTATCCAAAAACATTCTTTTGAAACAAAAGACCACAAATCTTAAGGTTACTTGTGTTCGGGTAGAAAGCAATTTCCAAGCCTCCTTGCTTTAAAAACAAATATATATTCAGTGGCTTTCTATTGTCCAGAGTCAAATTCAACTTACCTAATAAGCCTTCTGACATGGCCCCAACTCACCATTCCAAGTATATTTCCCACTATTCCCTCACTCTGCTCCGAGCACCTGCTTTTGAGCTTTCCTGTCTCCATACTCTTGTACTCTTCGTTGCACTGTTCCTCTCTGCCGTCTAAAATGCCCTCTTCCTATCTCTGAGTCACAAAACACCTGACCCTTAGGTCAGCTCCAATGTCAGCTCTGTGACTGACCCTTCTCTATTCCCCACTCTCCTTATCAAAAACAACCTCTCTCTCATGCCTCCTCTAATGCACTTACATTCTCCTTAATTCCTTGAGGGCAGGAACCACATGCTGTTCATCTTTATTGTTCCCACACCCCATTACACATATAATATTTATTACACACAATAAATATTGAATTAACTTTAAACAGACCTCCTAACCACACCTTTTGCAGACATCACTAACAATAAATACATACTGGAATTTGTGTTAGAGACGCAGTAAGAGATGATCCTTGGGGTGACATATATAAAAAAGTTATTAATAATCCAAGATAATTCATACTGGCTGCCAAATGAGCACCATAAACAAATTTTGTAGGCATTCAGAGAGAGGGTAAGTCAACAGATGACATGGCTGAGAAACTATCATTTTAATGACCATCTGCAATTTTAAAATTAAAATTTAATTACAGATATCTATAATGCATCCTTTTCTCTCTTCCACAATAACACTGACTCAGAATCATTAACTCAAAACCACACATTAGAGAAGGCATTACTCCGAGGTGGTCAGGGAAAGGCAAAGAACACCATAAAACTTTACTGTAGCATTAATAATCCCTAAAGAAAATGCTGTGAATAAATTGCAAACTACAAAGCCAAGTATAGTGGAGACTGGTTTACCGAGAATCCATTCCCTCTTCCTAAATAGAATCCAATTATTATTTACACTTCCCTCACACAGTCCACGTACCTTAATAATCCCACCAATGCAACTAGTTCAAGAATAGACCCAAGACCTAATTCTGACCATCAAGACTGGAGAGGAGACTTTCTGGGTTTCTGTGAAAGGTAAAGTCTTGCTCCTCTTGAGAAGGCTACAGGAAGCCATGTCTCTCTCTCTCTCTCTCTTCCACCTGAACAAGGATGTTGCTCCAGTGCCATCCTACAACCTTGGAGAAAAATAGCTTTAAGAGAAGACACACTATGGCAGCAGAGAGACTACAAGAACCTGGATATTCAATAACACCGTTGAGCCACCAACCAAAAGGCTTACCCTACCCCTACCCTTGATAGCTTAGCTAAAATATTCCTTATTATTTAAATGAGTTTGCATTGGATTTTCAGTTATGTATAGCCAAAAGCACACCATCAACCCCACCCCCAATTTTGTTGCTTAATCAACAACCTTTTCTTGTTATTGCACTAGTATTTAAATTGTTTCTTTTTACTCCAACCACTGAAGTCAGGACTTGTACCATTAGAAATTTGCCCTGTTTCTGCTACAGAATCATAAAGTCAAGAAGCAAAGTACAAATGTTCACAAAATTCCTTTCAAGTTCATTTTAAAGGAAAGACAGTTTAAAAACAACAAAAAGGCCTGAGGTCTATAACAGGCCTGTTACAGTAGTTTTGAAAGTATCACTGTTTAGAAGAAGAAATATAAAGATGATGTTTTAAATTTCAAATGGTAACTACATGTCACTAAATATAAACGCTATTTTTATAGATATACAAGCGTTTCCATATTTTTATCCAATGAGACATAAAAGTGAGGTATCATAATTATATTATTCCAATTTTTTTGATAGAATGGCAGTAAAATAAGTATTTTGAAAATATTTTTAATAACAAATGAGTCACCAATAAAATTCACTGAATTCAAATCCTCTATTACCTAGAAGATACAGTGAGAATTCAAAAGATTTTAAAATAATTTGGTCATAATTTTACTGCTTTCCACTGAATACTAAAATCAAGATTCTAAATTTGTTAAAATTTGACTTATAAAAGAAGATTATGGGGGTTAAAAACATTTTAATAATATTATTATGATATTTCTTTCTACCTTCCACAACTAATACAATTATCTAGCATGAAGTAATAAGCATTCCACAATCTGTTTGGATTTATTACTGCCAAAATCATTAATGACCACTCTTTGACCTCTGATCCATATTTCTGCCTCCTAAACATTCTACTTGGATGTCACTATCATTCAAACAAAACTAAAAGTCTATAGACTTAAACATTTTGCTATTTTTTTTTAAGATTTTATTTATTTATTTGACAGAGAGACACAGTGAGAAAGGGAACACAAGCAAGGGGAGTGGGACAGGGAGAGGCAGGCTTCTCGCAGGGCAGGGAGCCCGATGCGGGGCTCAGGTCATGATCCGAAGGACCCTGGGATCATGACCTGAGCCAAAGGCAGACACTTAACGACTGAGCCACCCAGGCGCCCCAAACATTCTGCTATTTAGATTGCCCTCTTTATCAAATTCTATTTCTTTCCTGATTTCTACAGAATTGCTTTAAAGTAGGAGTTCCAGACTTTTTTTCTCGATCATAACAACTGACTCAATGCTGAGATTTGACTGTATTAAATTTTAATTTCATTGCCTATTTATTCCAATGTGCATTCACCAATTCTTTCATTTATTGAATAAATATCTGGGTAACTATAATACACCAAGTACTTGTGCTAGGTATGGGGGATGAAGTGATAAGCAAAATAGACATAGTCCCTGCCCTGGTAGGGAAGTTAATATATTAATCAAATAAGGACAAACATACATAATTTAAAATAGTAATATGTATTGTAAATTAGGGACTGTGGTATATATTTTTTTGAAAATGGTATATTTTCAACCACCTTTTAATCCTTATTATTTACAATTTCTAAAAATTACCACAAAAAGGGATGTCAACCAAGCTGAATCCTCCAGCTCACAAAACTTATAATGAATGTGCTATCAGAACGGGTCATATAATCTGTGACTAATACGATTTATTGTGAAAGAAGTCTGCATCCCCAGTAGCCATCAGATTGACATGCAAGGTTATTATGATGAAGTCATTTTTTAAAAAGACCTATTTCACATTTTCGTCACTATTTCATTATAAAAGCTACTTTGAAAAATGGCCCTAGCTTGTAATAAATCACATTTAAACATAGATCAGTCTATAACAGCTTTATAACAGCTAAAGAAAATCAGAAATAGCTTAAATATTGAAAAAATATTGTAATGCCCAATAAGTAACTGTGTATCTCTATCCATTCAGTGGAATATTAAGCAGACTTGGAAAATGGTTATTATGAAAATTTTACAATAAGAAAAAGAGATTAAGATTATACAATATTGGTGATAATGATAACTAAAACCTACTGAAGGCTTACCATGGGCCAACATTTTAATATTACATATTAAGGAAAAATGATTTCACAGTTAAATTCACAAAAGATATATATACAGTACAAAATTTTTACGTTAATCACAGTCCCAGCAATTCTGGCAACATATTCTCTTTCTCACTCCCTTCATACACTGCACACAAAGAAGATATAACAAATTAATATGGTAGGAAAAGTGTATCAGTTGAGATTCAGTTCAGCTCTACCTAACAAAAGTCAAACATAGCTTAAAAAATTAAAATGTATTTCTTTTTCAAGTAAAATTAGTCTGAAGCTAAACAGTCCAAGTCCTGGTAAGGCAGCTTGACAAAGATGTCAGGAATCCAGGATGCTTTCAGTTCACTGCTATGCCATCCTTGGAGCATGGTCCTCATGCCCCGATCCTCATGGTCCAAGCTCTGAAGACATCACATATGTTCTGTAGAGCGGAAAGGAATAAAGTGGGGGAAGCCCCCTTCTGATAAATAACACACATCACTTCTGCTTACATCAACTGACCAGAACTAGTCATGTGGCCACAACTAACTGCAAAGAGAGCTACAACACAATCAATCAAGTTTTGTTAATAAAGAAGGGGAGCCCTATCAAAACTCCAACAGTCTTTTCTGAAGAAATGGAAAAGCCAATCCTCAAATTCACATGGAACTGCAGGGAGCCTAGGATAGTCAAAAACTCTTGAAAAAGAAGAACAAAATGAGAGAATTTATACTTTCCAATTTCATAATTTGGTACAAAGCTACAGTAATAAACTGAGTATGTGGTACTGGCATAAGGACCAACATATAGATCAGTGAAATAAAACTGAGAGTCCAGAAATAACCCATACATCTATGACCAGTTGATATCTGAAAAGGATGCTAAATCTACTCAATGGGGAAACAATAATCTGTTCTACAAATTACACCAGAATAATTGGATTTCTACACACGCAAAAGAATGTTAGACCTCTACATCATACCATATACAAAAATTAATTCCAAATGGATCGTTAGTTCATTTACTGTCCTTTCACAGAAGGATTTTCACTTTATTTAACTACTTCACATGATTTATATTTCTTCTGCTATAACTCCCCAGAGTTATACCACAATTCCAAACTCATATATATTTCCAAGGCACAGGGAACAGGAAGCATTTAGATTACATCCAACACATACATGCACACAAAATAACCACAAGTTAAATTATGACCAACAGTACCAGAAATTCAACCATTATAATTGCCCTCACTCACTTGTATCTTTTTTTTTTTTTTAAGTGGGCTCCACGCTGGGCAGGGCTTGAACTCACAACTCTGAGATCAAGACCTGAGCTGAGATCAAGAGTCAGATGCTCAACCAACTGAGCCACATAGGCACCCCCCCCTTGTATCATTTTTTGTAGTAAGAACCTAAAGAAAATCGGTTTTTAGTTTTACTAATTTAGCTAAATATGTGTATAGACTAGTGGCATTTTATGTTGGTGCTATACAGCCTAAACACTCAAAGAAAATTAGTCTAAACTGAGCAAAATACACTGGTCATCTACAAAACTCCATATCCAATCTGCTAGGATATCATATACGACTCATGTACAACTCTTCACATTTTAGAGGCTGGGGACCTTCAGAGATGAACAACGTTGAAGAAGAAATATAAATCACCTGAAGCAGTTAAATAAAGTCAGAGTCCTTCTGTGAAAGGACAGTAAACTGAACTAAACATTGCCTCGGTATTTCTTCATAAAGCTTTCTGGATTTTCAAAACAAGGAATTTGGACTCAAATACTATCTGAGCCACATGCACACAATTTCAGGGGGGAAAAAAGCTAAAACTGCTTTACCTGAAAAATCTTAGCATTAATAAACATTTAACAATTAAAGCTGTTTAAAATCCAAATAGTTCCTACAGCAAAACTACATACTCTTACAAAAGTTATCTTCGTATATTCTAGAATTGAAACGTAAGTTAGACACTGCTGCAAAGGAAGTATCACCATGGCTGGGAAGAAAATTCCTTTATCATTCGCAAATACTAGTTATATTACATCATTTCCTTTTACTCCTTTGTCTCTTTAAATGGGATGGATGAAGTTGTATTTTTCAGGGACATATCTAACTGAAAACAAAATATGCAAGACTACCATAAATACTTTATCCTGACCCCAAGTAACTATTTTAAACTATGGATGTTTCGATCTAAGCACTCTGCTTAGTATCTACTTTAAATTCTTTTCATTTTAAGTAAAGGCATTAAATCTAGAAACTAAAAAATGATCACTTTAAGATATAAATATCTTATGTATGGCTTTACTATTTTTAATGTTTTCTTTTTCCTTTTTAGCTAAAATGTGAGAGTGAGAACTTTTTTATTATTTTTTTAAGATTTTATTTATTTATTTAGAGAGAAAGTGAAAATGCAAGTGGGGGCAGGGGGACAAAGGGAGAGAGAGAGAATCTCAAGCAGGCCCCACGACCCTGAGATCATGACTTGAGCTGAAATCAAGAATCGGACACTTAACCAACTGAGCCACCCAGGCGCCACTTCAGATTTTTTTAAGTAATCTCTGCACCCAGTGTGAATGTTGGGGCTCGAACTCACAACCCCAAGATCAAGAGTCACATGCTCTACTGCCTGAGCCAGCCAGGTGCCCCCAGAACTTTTATTTATTTTCCTCAAAACTTTTTAAATATACAGTCACCAACAAAATAAGTGACCAACAAACTAGAAAACAATCAAAATGACATTGAACAACAGAAGTAGTCAACAAATGAATCAGAAGAATATCTAATGCAAGGAAACAAAGTATTATGTTACTGTTTCGGTCCTTTGGGCTACTGTACTGAACTACCACAAACTGGATGGCTCATACACAACGGAAATGTATTTCTTACAGTTCTGCAAAAGTGGAAGTCCACGATCAAGGCGCCAGCACAGTGCATTCCAGCAAAGGCCCTCTTCATGCTGGCTAGCTAGCACCATTTCACTGTGTCCTCACATGATGGTAGGGCTTGAAAACTCTCGGCCCTCTTTCATAAAGGTTCTAGTCCCATTCCTGAGGGTACCACCCTCATGCCCTAAGCACCTCCCAGAGGTCCCACTTTGTAAGACCATCATCATCTTTGGGGGTTAGGATTTTACCATACAAATTTGAGAGCGACACTAACATTCAGACCATAGTAATAATTTAATAATAATTTGTTTGGGGGTGTGCTTTTCAACACGCATCCTAATGTTCACATTAAAAAGTCATCCTCTGAAAACCTGACTCAGGACCAGTCAGAAATCTGACCAGTTTCCCAGTTAGGCCTACGTCTCAGCAACTCCCTAAAACAAACTTCTCTTAACTCGGCCCTAAAACAGAAATGAAAAGGATAGCTCAATTATTTAGATTTCAAAAATATTTTCTCTGTGAACAGGTGAAATTCATTACAAGAAGACTCTCATTTAAGGTGAGGCTTTTTTTTTTTTTCATTTACAAGGAGCAACCTGGATTTAAGAAGACTCAAGAGCAGCCGAGCGCTGCTAAAAGAGAGCTGCCCTACAGCTGTGTATGACAAGAGTTCTGATGGCCCCTCTCACGGTACCTGGTAGCTTACTAGTTGACAGAAGTGATCATTATATCCACCATTTATATCACTTGTGTGATTTATTTTGTCTTTACTGCTATTAGAGTTCTTCTGGTCTGTGACCAATTCCACAATGAGTACTATGTGTGTGCTTGGGTAACCTTTGAAGGATCTGTTTATCATTAATGTAAATACATAGAATTTATCCAATGTAGCTCTTTCAGGAATAAACCACACTCCCCAGATAGACAAAGACTATTTACAAATTGCCATCTATGAGAATTATCACTAAAGAAGAAAAAAGACTGATCTGCTCAAAGAATATCCTGATGAATTCTAAATCCTTATTTACTGTATCTGGTTTTGAGCTCCTCAGTTACAGGACTTAGAAAAAAAGTTTGAAAATAAGACTATGAGGAAAGAGTAAAGGAATTGGGACTTTTTAACTCTGCAAAAACTAAAGCTATTTTTTAAGTTGCCAATTTTATTAGTTATTCATGAAACACAGATCCCATTGTCACTTCAAGAAAAAACATCAGGGGCACCTGGGTGGCTCAATCAGTTAAGCCTCGGACTCTTGGTCTGGCTCAGGTCCTGATCTCAGGATCGTGGGATCGAGCCCTAACATTGCTCCACATTCAGCACAGAGTCGCTTGATATTCTCTCCCTCACCTTCCCCCTATGCCCCTTTCCCTGCACACACGCACTGGCGCACATACTCTCTCAACTCAAATAAGTAAGATCTTTTTTAAAAAAAGAAAAAGAAAAATACCAGGCCCCAATAAGCACCATTACCCTCACTAAATACAACTTTCCCTTCCCATACATAGTTATAGCGTAATTTTGGTTAGATCAATATTCGGTGCTTCCATTACTATAACCATGTAAATTATTACTTTTCTTTCCTACACAATTTATTTTCTTAATAATTGCTTTCTCATTTGCTTCATTTTTGAAGCAACCCCAGACTCTCCAGACTTCCAAATGTCCTCTCAAGATGTCCATTCACATCAGTGTAGAAGTCTCTCCTGTCTGGACTGACTGACCTCAGTGTTGGGTGCAAAGCTGCCATTCTGTATTCTCCCTTCTCCATCATCCTAGAAAATCCCTTCTTCTCTCCCCTGTATTGGACCTCCTGCTTCCTGTATCCTACACTTCCTCATCTTAGTTTATTCTCCTGTTTCATTCGAGCTAGGGCGACCACCTCATCAGTCTGCCTAGGACAGACTGATGGCTTTTGCACAAGTCCCAAATATGGAGCAATTCCTCTGTCCCAGGTAAGCCTGGATGGGTGGGCTGCTTACCCTACTGGGAGCCTATCGATCGCAGAAAGTAAATTTTTTAAAAACTTGCATGTCTAAAAATGTCCTTATCCCATTCTCACACTTCTCACACTTGAATGTGGGTACAGAATTCCAGTCTGGAAATCATTTTTTTCAAACATTAAACATTCTCTTTTAGTTTCCAGTCTTTGCTGCTGAGAAGTCCAAAGCCTTTCTGATTGCTGACCCTTTGTTTTCTTTCTCTTTGGAAACTTTCTGAGTCCGGTGTTTGTACGAAGTTCTGAAAATTCCAGTGTACTGACTGTGAATCTTTTTTTTTTTAAGATTTATTTTATTTTATTTATTTATTCATGAGAGACAGAGAGAGAGAGGGAGAAGCAGGCTCCCAAGGAGCAGGGAGCCCAATGTGGGACTCGATCCCAGGACCCTAGGATCATGACCTGAGCCGAAGGCAGACGCTTAACCTATCTGAGCCACCCAGGAGCCTCTGACTGTGAATCTTGATGCGAATTTATTTCCATCCTTTGTGCTGGGTGGGGCCCCTCTACAGAGAAACTCATAACCTTCAGTTCTAGAACATTTTCTTGAATTATTTCATTGATAAATTCCTCCCCTCTGCTCTCCCTTTTGAAATTCCTATAATTCAGATTATTCAGAACTCCTAAATTGGCCTATAATGTTCTCTCCTCTTTTCTCTGTAGTTTTTGCTCTATTTTCTGAGAAACTTCTCCTGCTTTACTTTCCAACTCTTGTGCTGAGGTTTTAATTTTAGCTATCACATTTTTAATGTCAAAGAACTTTTTTCATTCTCTTCTTTTCCCTTTTCTGACATCCTGATTTATTTCAAGATTCTCTCTTATCTCTGAGAATGGGCATAGTTTTCTTTTTGAAGTTATGCTTTCCCTACAGAGTCTGTTTCACGTTTTTGTTGTTTGTTTGGTTTTTTTTTTTTGTCTATTTGCTTGTTTGGAACTATGCCTTATGCAGTAGAGGCTTTCCTTGGATATCTGCAATCTTTGGCTTCCTATTGATGTTTTTCTTTTCATCCCATATTAAATATGAGAAAATGAAAAGATGATCTGAAGCTCTGAACCCCTCGGTGAAGCCCACTGAACAATGACCTTCACCGTAGTGTGACTGCCTCAGCCCTCTACTGAAGGATCCCTGATGTCTGAGAAGACTTTTCTAATCTGTCTTTTGTTCTGTTTTTAAGTAGAAAACTATAGAAGGGAATGAAATTATATTTGTGTTCAACTCATAATCGCCAGACTTTAACTGTGCAGGTAAGATTAAACACATACTTAATGTAAGAAAATTTTAACTTGAAAAGTTAAAAACTTGATTTTATCTTATTCCTTTAAACAGTAGCACCCTCTTCTCTTTACCTTCACCCCATGAAATACTTGTTTACAGATTGTCAACTGCTAAGGGAGGGGAATATAAACCACGACTTACAAGAAATCACTTTTGAAATAAAACAACGTAAATCAATGAGAAAAGAAGTCCCTGACATACAAAAATATGATTTGCATGCAATGCTTTAAGATCAAATCTATTGCTTTCAGCCTTGTCTATAGCAAGTATAATGGCATTAATTCATTCAACCAACACTGCCAAACGCCTACTATGTGTCATGTATACTAGGATGAAGGGGAGATAGAGGAGACGAGTTTCCAAACAAATTAACCAATGAGAGAAAAGTTATGGATTAGTCAAAGATGTGCCTTAATCAGAAGAGACAACACTTCATTACAGCTGGAGCAAAAGATGGGCGTGGTACAAAAGACCAACATGAGAGAATGGGGGGGGTGTGACGGAACTACTCTGCATCCTGAGGTCTATGTTTGTCAAACCCACAGAATGTACACCAAAAAGAGTAAATTTCACTATGTATGAATTTTGCAAATAATTTTTTAAATTTTTTAAAGGGGAGAGACACCTGGGTGGCGGTGGGTTAAGTGTCTGCCTTCAGCTCAGGTCATGATCCCAGGGTTCTGGGATCAAATCCCGTATCCGGCTCCTTGCTCAGCAGGGGAATCTGCTTCTGCCTCTGCCCCTCCCCCTGCTTGTGCTTTCGCTCTCTCTCTCTCTCTGTCAAATAAAATTTATTTTATTTGCCACCTGGGTGGCTTAACCATCTGAGCCACCCAGGTGCCCCAAAAAAATAGATTTTAAAGGTGAAAATGAGAAATAAATGAAAAGAAAATTATACACACACATGCATGTGCATGCCAGTAGATGGGGAAGATCAAAGTAGGCATGGGTGGGGACAGAAACCATGGTGGACCACAGGAGGGTGCTAAATGCTGAACTAGATGAAAAGGACATCCACATAAAAGGGCTGCATGGGATCACTTCTGGGATATTCTGCCAAAGACGTATCATCTTGAGGAAACAAACCCAAATTTAGCGTTACTACAGCTGCTGCAAAATGGCCAATAATCTTCAAAAGTCTGAGTCATGAAAGTTTAGGAAAATCTTAAGATCTAGTCCAGACTGAATGAATACTAAAAGGCAGAACATCCAAATGCAACATGTGATTCTGAACTTTTTCTATAAAAATATTATCAGCACAACTGACAAAACTTGAGGGTCTAAAGATTAGATGACAGTAATGCATCAATGTCAATTTCTTGATTTTAATAGTTGCATCGTGGTCATGCAAAAAAAATATATAGAGAAAATACACACGAACATACTTGGGGATGATAGGAAATCAATAGGCAATTTACTCTCAAATGGTTCAAAGGGAAAGACACTGTACTGCACTTGCAATTTTTGCATAAGTTTGACACTGTTTCAAATCTGTGGTTTTTTTTAAGTGATGAAAAAGATTAGGAAAATGGACAAAGACTGTATCGTTAAAAATTCTGTATGCCATGCTAAGGAATTTAAATGTCATTCCAAAAACTATTAGTAGTCACTGTAGGATATTAAGCAGGATGTTGACATGATCAAAGGATTGTGTTGGGTTTTTTAAAAATCCATCTATTTGGGACCCCTGGGTGGCTCAGTCGTTAAGCGTCTGCCTTTGGCTCAGGTCATGATCCCAGGGTCCTGGGATTGAGTCCCACATTGGGCTCCCTGCTCAGCGGGGAGTCTGCTTCTCCCTTTCCCACTCCCCCCCTCTCGTGCTCTCTCTCTCTCTCACTCTCTCTCTCTGAAATAAAATAAAATCTTAAAAATATATATAAAAATAAAAAAATAAAACCCATCTATTAAACAAAAGCCATGGGGCGCCTGCGTGGCTCAGTCAGTTAAGCGTCTGCCTTTGGCTCAGGTCATGATCTAAGCATCTGCCTTCAGCTCAGGTCATGATCCTGGAGTCCTGGGATGGAGCCCTCCATCAGACTCCCTGCTCAGCAGGGGGAGTCTGCTTCTTCCTCTCCCTTTGCTCCTCCCCGTTCTCGTGCTCTCTCTCGCTCACTCTCTCGCTCTCAATAATAAATAAATAAAATCTTAAAAAATAATAAAATAAAAAATAAACAAAAGCCCTGGGTAGGATTCACAATATTTTCAGGTTAGGGACCCATGTACTAGTACTAATGATGTTACAGATTACTTAGCATTTAATGGAGAAACAAAAGCACGATTAATAGGTCAATAAGATCCAGGAATGGGATCCATTTAGATATGTTTAATACAGACAAGTCCACTGAGCCAGATACACACAGAGGTTGAATAAAATCAGGATAACCCATACTTGAGATTACCACAGGAACACAAGCTAAAGAAACAAAGATGATCATACTTAATCATAACCTCATGCAATGTAATACAGCAATGACTCCTGGAGAAAACTGTTAACTTAGCATGCATCAATCAGAAATGGGGTGACACATTACAAAGGCATGCAGCAAAAAGGCAGAAATAGAAATCACACTAGACTTGCAAATACTACTGTGTTTTAATCATAAACTCTAGGAAAATCTTCATAAGTATGGAGCATGGAGAAGCTTTATGATATCATCCCAGTATGTCTCAATACCTGAGCTTTCAGTCTGTTTTTAAATGCTTCTTAGTTATAATTTTTGGTCACGGCAAGGCCATACTTAGCTAGCAATACAATCTTAAAGTGGGGCTTTAGCCACTACAAGCTTTTCCTAATCTTTTTAAACAGATATTCTTAAATCTTAGGACAGATGTAAATGCTTGACTGCTGTTAATAAAGCAACATGGGGCATTACCCACGCCCAGGAAACCAGATATTTAAGAATGGGATTCTGGCTGCAGGAGAGCAACTGTGCTGCTTTCACCAAACCCTCATAAAGTCTGATTAGCTTTGTCCTATTTCCCAACAGCCACGACAATCTCTCAAATTCTGGACAAACGCAATGGTTAGAGAGGTAGCTGGACTAAAAAATGATCAAGCTCTATTGAAAATAGAAATGACTAGGTTAAACAGGAGCAACTGCAAACCAGGAACTGCACATATAAACTCAAGGGCATGTATCAACTCTTACTGTAAACACGCATCCATCCACCCAGTGCAGAACTCCATGCCCACCTGATAAAGACTATAGCTTCTAGGTGCTGCAAAGGGCAGGGCTAAAAAATGTTAAGCAGAGAAAGGATAAAGGCAAGTCATTCAATCCTCCATCTTTGGAGTCTGATGTAAATTGTGACGATATTCAAAACACTATGTGATAGAAGATTTTGGTAACAACCTTCTGTCACATGACCAGTTCGAAGGCTCTGACGCTACCTAGGGACTCAGCGTAGACGGGCATTTCCCAAACTCTGTTAGTGTTCCTCATATAAAGGGTTCAAAAGACAAATGACCAAGGCAAATTCTAGGTAAAACAAAGTTAAAGAGGTTTCTGTACAGCACAACTTTTAAAAAACTTTTATTCTGACAATGAGTTTTGTAATAGCCAAAGATGCAATAGAACTATTTCCCAAACTTACATATTCACTGAACTCTTAATCTTCAGAATATTCATTTATATCCCTTGAAATATAGTTTAGAAAACACTAGTGTACACTGTTCATTTTCTTCATGCTTACTGCTAGACCACAACATGTACTTAGGGTGCTGCATAATGTTTAGTCCACAAAAAGTCCTAAGTCAACAACACATCAACGGCCTTTCATGATTATTTTCATCTTCTGAGTCGAGGTCTAGAACTCTACCACTCACTTGCAGATTGGAGCTATATAAATATAAAAATAAAACATAACTAGCCATGTAATAATATTTGCTGTTGGTGATGCAAAGAATGGGTATTGGCCTGATATCAGCTGAAAAATAGTTCAGTTAATAACAAGATGTTTAATGCAAAATATCTTGTCCTAAAAGAAGGAAAAAGATGCTGTTTGCATAGTCACATAAGGAAAGACATCTCCAATGCCAATATAATTTAAATAAATTATCAGTAAGAGATGAGTATTTGTTATTGATGAAATACATCCTAGTATTAGGATGTATACAGCTATACATTCCAATATAAACTTTACCAAAAAAATAGTATTTTAGTTCTTCCTTTATCATGTCAGATAAAAACTTAGAAAACCACGAGAAAAGGGGCGCCTGGGTGGCTCAGTCGGTTAAGCATCTGTCTTCAGCTTAGGTCCTGATCTCAGGGTCCTGGGGTCGAGCCCCACATCCAGCTCCCTGCTCAGTGGGGAGTCTGCTTCTCCCTCTCACTCTGCCCTGCCCCACTCACACTCTTGCTCTCTTTCAAATGAATAAACAAAATTTTTTAAAATAAATAAGTAAATACAATTTTTTAAAAAGGAAAAAGAAAAAACCAGGAAAAAATATATATAAATCACCAGAAAAGGAATAAAACTAAACCAACTTTCAACCTTCTGCAAAATAAGCTATTACTATTATGTCCATTTTTTCACAGATGATAAAACAGACTTAGGTTCAGTAACTTGCTTAAATCATCCAGCCAGTAATCAAAGGAGTCAGTCTGAATCCAAAGCCCTTGCTCTTTACCAGTATATTCATTTAGAAAGGAATATTTCAGGTTGAGGTATTCCACTTGTAGATCTTCACCATGGAAACTCTAAGTAAATTTAATTAAGCTTTATCACTATGAATAGAGCAAACAGAATAGGTGGGTTGTTTTTTCACTGATTAAGCCTAGAGTGATGTTTAAGCAATTTGAAATAAAACCAAAAGTTAAATGACTGCACATGACTTAACTAATTCATATGTATTCTTTTTTTTTTAAAGATTTTATTTATTTATTTGACACAGAGAGAGAGAGAACCAGTAGGCAGAGAGGCAGGCAGAGGCAGAGGGATAAGCAGGCTCCCTGCCGAGCAGGGAGCCTGATGCAGGACTCAATCCCAGGACCCTGGGACCATGACCTGAGCCGAAGGCAGCTGCTTAACCAGCTGAGCCACCCAGGCGCCCTTCACAAGTATTCTTAAAACTGTTTTCATCCACACAGGTAGTATTTTCAGGCATAATTACATTGGGAGAGAGAAGAACAATGTTGATGGGGAAGAAGGGAAAAATAAACGTGTATCAGAGGGGAGAGAAGAAAAGCTAATTAATTTGTCCCCCTATAAGCGATTTGTCTTTAAATAATCAAAATGAATTATCCTCTAGTCTTATTATCTGCCACCCTGATATCCAGAGAAGTTTATGGTAATCACAGAGTTGCTCACATAGGGCTGAAACAGCACCAATTACCGTCGTCCCCCCTTATTCATGGTGTACATGTCCCAGGACCCCCAGTGGACGCTGCAGAGAGCACTGAACCCTACATATACTACATTTTTTCCTATACATATATCCCTATGAAAAAGCTTAATAAATGAGGCCTAGTAAGAGATTAACAGTAACTATTAAATATAACCATTATAAAAATATGCTGTAATTAAAGTTATATGAATGTGAATGTGGTGTCTCAAAATATCTCATTGTACTGCACTCAGCCTTCTTGTGACCACATGAGATGATAAAATGCCCACAAGATGAGGTGACGTGTGGTGAATGTCACAGGCCCTGTGACACAGGGTTAGGCTACTACTGACCATCGGATGTTACTTTACTGTGCTTTGTAGATTTTTTTTTTTTTTTTTTTTACAAATTGAAGGTATATGGCAACATTATGTCAAGCAAGTCTATCAGCACCACTGTTCCAAAAGTATTTGCTTTGTGTCTCTGTGTCACATTTTGGTAATTCTTGCAATATTTCAAACTTTTCATTATTATTATTGTATCCGTCATGGTGATCCAGTGACTGGTAATCTGTGAAGTTCCTGTTGTAACTGTTTAGGAGCACCGTGAACCAGGCCTGTAGAAGATGGAGAACTTAACTGATAAATATTGTGTGTGTTCTGACTGTTCCACCAACAGGCATTGCCCAGGCTCTGTCCCTCTCCCGGGCCTCCCTATTCCTTGAGATGCAACAATACTGAAATTAGGCCAGCGAATAACCCTACAGTGGCCTCTAATTGTTCAACTGAAAGGAAAAGCCGCCTGTTTCTCACTTTAAATCATAACTAGAAATGATTAAGCTGGGTGAGGAAGTCATGTTGAAAGCCAGGATAGGCCAAAAGCCAGGCCTCTTATACCAAACAGCCAACTTACAAACACAAAGAAAAAGTTCTTGAAGTAAATTATGTGTGCTACTCCAGTGAACGCACAAATGATGAGAAAGCAAACAGCCTTACTGCTCATTTGGAGAACATTTTGGTGGTCTAGATAGAAGATCAAACGGCCACGACATTCCCTTAACCCAGAGGAAGGCCCTGACTGTCTTCAACTCTGGGAAGCCTCAGATAGGTGAGGGAGCCACAGAAGAAAAGTCTGAAGCTGGCAGGGGTTGGTTCACGAAATTTCAGGAAAGAAGTCATCTCTATAGAAGTGCAAGGTGAAGCAGCAAGTGCTGATGGAGAAGCTGCAGCAAGCTCTCCAGAAGATCCAGCCAAGAGAATTCATGAAGGCAGCCACATCAGATTTCAGTGTAGATGAAACAGCCTTATTCTGGACGAAGATGCCATCTAGAACTTTTCACAGCCAAAGAGGAGAAGTCAATCCCTGGCTTCAAAGCTTCAAAGGACAGGCTGACTCTCTTGTTAGGGGCTCATGCATCTGGTGACTTTAAGGTGAAGCCAGCACTCATGTGCCATTCCAGAAATCCTAGGACCCTTAAGAATGATGCTAAATCTACTCTACCTGTGCTCTGTGACCAGAACAACAAAGCCTGGATGACAGCACATCTATTTACAACATGGTTTACTGAAGATTTTAAGCCCACTGCTGAGACCTACTGCTCAGAAAAAAGATTCCTTTCAAAACATTTCTGCTCACTGACAATGCCCCTGGGCACCCAAGAGCTCTGGTAGAGATGGACACCGAGATTAGCGTTGTTTTCATGACTGCTAACACAACATCCATTCTAAGCCCATGGATCACGAAGTAATTTTGACTTTCAAGAAATATATTTCACTGGGCTATAGCTGCCACAGAGTGTGATTCCTCCAATGGATCTGGGCAAAGTAAATCAAAAACCTTCTGGAAAGGATTCACCTTTCTATTTCATCTACTCTAGATGCCATTAGGAACATTTGTGATTCATGGGAAGAGGTCAAAATATCAACATTCACAGGGGTTTGGAAGAAGTTGATTGCAACCCGCAGGGATAACTCTGAGGGGTTTAAGACTTCAGGGGAAGAAGTCACTGCAGATGGGGAGGAAAGAGCAGGAGAACTAGAATCAGGAGTGGAGCCTGAAGATGGGGCTGAACTACTGCAATCTCATGATAAAACCTGAACAGATGAAGTTGCTTCTCATGGATGAGCAAAGAAAGTGGTTCCTTGAGATGGAATGTAGTTCTGCTGAAGATGCTGTGAAGATTGCTGAAATGACAACGAAGGATTTAGAATATCCCATAAATTGAGTTGATAAAGCAGCAGTAGGGTTTGAGAGGACTGACTCCAATTCTGAAAGAAGTTCTCCCATGGGTCTAATGCTATCAAACAGCATTGCATGCTACAGAGAAATCCTTCATGAAAGGAAGTGTCCATTGATGAGGCAAACTTAGAAACTGCCACAGCCACCCCAACCTTCAGCATCCACCACCCTGACCAGTCAGCAGCCACCAACCAACATGGAAGCAAGACCCTCCAGCAGCAAAAAGATTGCAACTCGCTGAAAACTCAGATGATGGCTACCATATTTAAACAATAAAGTATTTTTTAATGAAGGTATGTCCTGTTTTTAGACATAATGCTATCACACACTTAGTAGACCACAGTATAGTGTAAATATAACATTTATAATGTACTGGGAAACCAAAAACATCATTTGAATTAGTTTATTATGATATTCGCTTTATTGCAATGGTCTGGAATCAAACCGTCAGTATCTCCAAGGTATGCCTATATGTATGTTTCTCTCTTTAATAAAAAGATTGTATTTTCTGGTTTCTTTACACCACATATAAATAGGTGCTGGCACTTGAAACCCACAGCTCCATACATATAATGTTATAGGTAATAGGGAATTTCCACACTAGTCCAAAGTCTAAAGTCTGAAATCAACAGCTTAATTAAAACACTGTAACCTTAGAAAAAACAATACTTAATACTATAATGAATTCTAAAATTGCCCAAGTCCTTGATCTTTTCTTCTTAAATATCACAAAGCAATGAATAAAAACTGTTCCAGATACTTTTGCAACGTGTTAACAATTACAGTAACTAAGGCTACAAAAGATAAAGTGGGAATTTCTGTATTTATTGTGAATGCCTATACTTGAAAAGCAAGTTTAGAGCAAGAAAAGGTCATAAATAATCTTCTCAGTAGGGAGCTGATAGCACTGGTTCATTATTTTATACCTAATTTCACTCTATAAGGTGCTTTTCCTAGATGTAATTGTTCATCACCATCACTCTTGTGCTAGACCACCATGATCAAGCTTATCTCTCAGTTCACATGACTATCACACAATAGACAAAAGTCCACAACCACTAAGTCAAAGACAACTTATTCATATTTGGATTCTCTCTCAAACCACACAGTATCCCAAAGTTTCCTCTTTCTAATCCTCATACAAGGAACACCATGACCTCATACTAAAAGTGCATTTCCCAAAGGGTATTCCATGGAACACTAGTTGCCATACATCTTCCAGATAGTCTTTAAAAAGATGGTTCTATAATCATACCAACTGTATAAATTCTAGGATAACTGGCAGTATTTCTGATGTTTAATTTTGTTTAAAATAGTTTCCCCAAATTTATTTAGCCACATAAACATCTCCTTCCCCTCCCTTGCCACAAAGCACCTATTAATATCCCCTGGATTTCCCGAACACATTTTGAAACTAGGGATGGGGCTAGAGTGAAGAAGCCCTAATTCCAAAATAGAAGCAAACAGTTCATAGGAGAAAAGAATTAAGGGGCAAACAGCAAGATGGGAGAGTGGGGAGCCAGGTCTTTATACCTTCTATTACCATGAGAGCTAAAGTGCTGCTTTCCCAAAGCAGCAGATAAAGAAGCACTAGAAGGGGGGTTAGGCAACATAGGGCTAGCCATTCCCCATGTACCAGCTGGGAAAAGGAAGTGGACTCTAGAAAAAAAGTACAGAGCAACTGGCTGGGAAGAGCGACTCTGATGCTCTGATGGGCATCAGTGGGGAAGAGAAAGAAATCCCCTTGATCTACAAAGGAGTTTTGTATGCAGTTATAACAAAAAATAGCCATTCCTATATCTGGGATGACCTATTCTTACAGTGTGGGTCATTCAAAAACAAAAATCATTACGTAAAGAATTTCTTGACTCATTAACATACAGCGAAAGTAGCTGAGCAATTCTTGGCCATAGCTTCCAAAAACTTGAAGTCACTCCCACTGGTAGTTTCATGAGTAACAAAGGATCAGAAAATCCATAGAACTAGCAAATCTTCTCACTTGCATCTACTATAGAGTTCATCTGGAGTAACGGGAAGATATAACCAAAAAACTAATACCAATGTCTACAGGTCATATGATCATTCCTCGTGTTCAACAAACTTCCAACTCTGACAATCCAAGAGCCCAAAGTCAGAAAAGGAAAAATGTCAAAGGAAAAGGAAATGAACCATCAAAGACTCAAAGACAATACAAAGGAATGAAGTCAATTCTCTGTTCACTAAGTTCTTGTAAATTAAACATACCCATTCACAGTGCAGACTTAAGAGGCAACCCAGGAAGACACTATATTCATGCTCATTTTTATCAGTCGTCCTTTCTCCCATTCTCCATCCCTCCTTCCAAGTTTCTTGCCCTGCCCTAAACTCCTCTTCTTTAAATTCTTAAGTCTGTCCCTAATTTTATCATTTGAGCTTTTGGGGGGAAAAAAAAGGAACTAGGTCTATAACCTTTTTGCTGTCAAACAACATATTTTAGCTTCATCTACAGTAGAGTTTCAAACTTTTTGGATCCAAATCTGCAGTAGAAATACAGGGAGACACAAGAGTTTTGCATGAAAATACTTATTCTTTCTAAACATAATGTCCTTGATATTTTCTATTCTGGTCTATTTAATTTTTTTAAATGCTCGTTGGACTTAGTAAATTGATTTTAAAATCTATCAAAACTAATAAGATGAAACACAATGGGCTACATATTTATTTAAAGTAGCCTACATACTGTCAATAAGTGTGCCAAAGGAGAAGATTTCAAAGCAATTTTCTGACTGCCGCTGAAGAGGAGTGTAATAAAATATTAATCTGTACCAAATTCAGTTCCTTTACCTAAAATTGCCTGGGCTTACTCTGTAATATTAATCAAGCCCCAGAAATTATGAAATATTTCATAAAATTGCGAACGTTACGTTATTTGTTTTTACACTGCTATACTAAAGTATGCCCTACATAGCCATATGAAAAATTCCTAAAATTCTTAAACTGTTAATCCTAACATCCCTATTCTCACTCACAGAGGGATATATTCTTAAAAAAGAGAAAAATACCACATGATTTCCCTCATATGTGGAATTTGAGAAACAAAACAAACAAACAAAGGCAAACAGAAACAAACCAAAAAAACAGAACCTTAAACACAGAACAAACTGGTGGTTGCCACAGGGGAGATGGGGGGGAGAATGGGTGAAACAGATAAAAGGGATTAAAAGTACTTCTATCTTAATGAGCACCGAGTTATATACAGAATTGATGAATCACTGTATTGCACACTTGAAAATAATATAATACTGTATGTCAACTATACTTCTATTAAAAACAGAAAGAAACAAAAGAAAGAAATGGAAAAGTAAGAGACACTACTTATTGAACATTCTTCTACCATGTACCAGCATTGTGTTAGGTCAAAAAATTCTACTTTTTCATTGTCGTTCTTAGAAAAGACTAGAATATTAGATGAGTAGAATAAAGGAAACAAGTGCCCAATCTGTATTTCCAATGACATTTATGACAACCCTGAGGACTTAAATAAAAATACACTTAATGATCTGTATGAAACAAACATTTTGATAGTTTGGTATGACATATTCTACTAACATAAAGCTAGTAAGGAGCAACAGCAGAAGTGAAGAACAAAGTGTCCTAGAAAAGATTCAGATCCTTCTAGTCAAGCCATCATCACCTCACTTAATTGACCCACACCTGAAAAAAAATGTGAATAAGCTTTAAAACTACCCCAATGAAAGGAAAAGTTTAAACCACAGTACCCACTGAAGTGCTCTGGTAACAAGTTCATTATTAATCATTTAGATGTATGTGTGTGCATACACTAACCTATAAAATTACTATGAAGGATAATTTTAAATGAAATGTTACAAAGTACAAGAATCAGAAACCATCAAAAAAGTTATCCACATACAGACAGCCTTGCTTGCTTCTTTTGTATTGAGTAACATTATCTTACATCTATTCTTTAAGTAAGTTGGTAAAGAATTCCCTAAAATTCCAATTTCCCATTTCAAAGTAGAGGGTAGCCAATTCAATGAATAATGCACTCATTTAGTCACTGCTAGCAAATTAGTTTATAATAACATTATTTTTACTTCCACAACTCTACTGTAACTTATGCTAGAGTTGTACTACTGACATCAAAACTATTATTTTATAAACAAACATACAAACCATTATCATTTCACCAATCAAAAAACAAGGACACAAAAGTCTTTCAAATCTTACTGGATATAACTAGAAAATATATATTATTAAATTTAAGGGGTCTATGGCCTTAAGGCACTCTTATCCCCTTGCTCTATTGCTCACTGCCTTAACTCCTTCTTCCTCTCTAAAACTCTATTTCCTCCCTCAAGCCATCAACACAAGCAAGGAATGCTGCCCTTCCCCCCCCCCAAAAAAAACATATCTGAGTGAAATATCAGTTTTCTTGTCATGATACTATGATGAACAAAACTTTAACTGTACCAATATAAAAGTGAAATGGACCATAACTAGGAATAAAGTGAAACTGATGGAAATGAAGCAAGGCACACAGAACCTTGGCTGACTCCATTTTTTTAAAGTAGCCTATCATCAGCATTAAAATAAGGCATAATTAGATGACACATTCATTAATGTAAATAGCCAAACACAAATATACAGCATGTAATACAGAGTATTTAACTACTACTGCTCTACTGTTGGGAACACCAGATCTTTTAAAACTCAAACTAGGGGCGCCTGGGTGGCTCAGTCGTTGGGCGTCTGCCTTCAGCTCAAGTCATGATCCCAGGGTCCTCGGATCGAGCCCCACATCAAGCCCCACATCGAGCCCCACATCGAGCCCCACATCAGGCTCCCTGCTCAGCGGGAAGCCTGCTTCTCCCTCTCCCACTCCCCCTGCTTGTGTTCCCTCTCTCGCTGTGTCTCTCTGTCAAATAAACAAAATCTTTAAAAAAAATTTAAAAAAAACCTCAAACTAAAAATTGTATCATTTAACGCAAATCATAATTATCATATTTAAGCCCAACAAACAATCCCTATAAATTTCCAACACTGACCAAAAAAGTAATGTTTAAGAAATTAAATTGAGGTGATTTCACTATCTGGAAACTTCATCTGTTTTTCACATAATGTTAGATGATAAGAATAACATAGGACGTGTCCCCAAAATGTAGTAATCAATTCAGACACAAATAACAGCTGACCTATTTCAATACTTAAATGGAGAGAACAGACTGGCATTCTTAACCTAAATTCTCAAATAGCTTAAAAATAAAAAATATTACTACTCAAGATACATCTTTTGACAGCTTTTCCATTCTTAACTTTTTCTTAGTCCTTACCAAACTTCTGTGGTTGGTAACTCCCATTTTTGAGATCTCACACTTAAAAATGCATGACTAGACACTGCCTAGCCACACAGCATACAAATTCCTTAAAAATTCTAGTCTCTTTTTCTCTACTACTGAGAAAAACAATATGAGTTTATATGAGACTACATTTTTGTTATGTCATGTCAGACTTCTAAGAAGACAAAATATGAAGGATACCACTAAAACTGACTTTAAACTGTGCAAAGTCCCTGGTTTGAAATACTCAAAATATATTAAGAAAAATAAAGTATATTTGGCCAAATACTTACTTGACTTTTGGCTTATTTGGCTTAAACTAAATATGCATAAGCAAGGTTTTTTAATAGAGATATAAGAAACAAAATCCAAGAAAACATCTTTGGTGAAAAATATACATAAATTATTCTGGCAAAACAGCAAAATATCTTCTTGCATAAAACTACTATGTAAACTCTTAATAACCAAAAGGCAAGGATACAATTTTCTCTTTTATCATAATTTTAAAAATTATATTTATTACTGGTACATAGAGTTCTCCCATCATTTCGTAGATGAGAAAGAACAGTTACTAAATGACAATCATGATCATAGACAAGAGTGTCGCTATGGAACCCAATTCAAGAACTGAAATTCTAGAAGTGCCTAAACCTTTTCTTTAAATTTTCAAAAGAAATACTAAAAAAAAAAAAAAACACCTCTGAATTTAGGAAACATGGAATGTAAAATGACATACGTTTTATAAAATATTTTGCTCTATGCATAAAAATAAAAGACATACAAAACCAGTACCAAAGTCAATCAAAACTAACTCTTAAGAGAGAAGATGGTTTAGAATTCTTACATTCCTAGTATGAGCCTGGTAGTCTGTAAAAATCATCTGTTCACAAATACACACACATACACACAGTTTTTAAACACCTCATGACATCAAGTTGCTAGAAAACTTCCAATACTGGTAAGTTGGATAAAGTTATTATATAGGCCATCTTGAATGAGTTATTTACCTGACAAGCTAATTTTTAATAAATTTCAAATCAAAAAAATAAATGAACGAAATAATCACCACTTGACTTTTACTTCAATAAAGCTTTACTTGAGAACAAAAACATTTTAGGACACTTTCCAACAAACTATAACTATTAATATCCCAATGGTACAAAACACTTTAGCTAATACCCCTCCAAAGCTAATGTACCAACACAGGTGTGGGTGGTGATGTGTGTTCTCCCAACGGAGAGCCACTGGATGTTGTAATGTGCTCGTGTGTAACATGGGAAGCAGAACTTAAGCCAAGCCTTCAAGCTAGAAGGTCACATGGAGCGTCTGTGCTTATCTCTGATCTACTGCACTACAGCGGGTCTTCTAAATCACATCTCTATTTAGGGAAATGGAGACAAAAATCCAACCGGTTTAGATCTGCGTTAAATGTATAGTCCGTCTAACCCTCAAGTGGGAGCTGTTCCCAAACATTCTTCACCAACTACTATCACAAAATTTTTTAACTATTATGTCATGCCATCTTACAAACATGACAGTTTTGGGAAAGTCCATGTTTAGTAGTTTCCTTTGATTGTACCATATGGAGATGAAACAAAACCCCAGCGATCACCACCTTCCAGTTCCTGTTGACCTAAGACATTTCACTATCTCCTCCCATTTCAAGAGTGATTTCCAAAGTCTGGGAAAGAATGTTTCCACCAATAAATACCTTTCAACTGAATGTGTGTTATTCCGCCACGCGTTAGGCAACTGTGAGCAATAATCCATTTTGCTCATCACAGAATTATTCAAAATCTCTTACTGTTGACCTCAAAACATAAGTTCTTCCTCCTAAATTCCACATTAAATCAAGGCAATAATTGAGTAGCACGGTTTAACTCTTGGGAAAATATCTACCAAAAACTTAAAAAAAAATCTTGAATAACTGGTAACTATTCCTTCACTGTATATACATTTAAATGTACTACCATATCCATTATGTATTTAAGTCTATGTTATAAATGTTACACGGACCATATATCTGCCTATCTACATACTAATGACAAAGTCAACAGCTTACTCATGATACCTCCCTCCCTTGCAACAATTAAATCCCAATGCCCACCCAAAGGGAGCTTACTGAAAAATACAGACTCACCCCATTCCAAGTATTCAAGAATGTTCTTCTCTCTTCGCAGCGGAGAATTATTGCATTCATCATAAAGGCAGATGAGTATATCCAGCAGCGTCTCCACACTGAAGCATTGCCCATTGGTCTGAGCCGGCCCGTCCAAAATGAACTGCTCCAACTGCCTCAAACGCACTTCCCCAGACATGTTTGCTTTGGGGTCCACCGCTTTTCCCTTCAATGAGTATTACGGTTTGCACTACGAGTATCTGATCCTAAATTTTAAAAGGTGCGGTTTTAAAAATAAACCCCTCGTCCTGCACACAACTGTCATGCACGGCCGGTGCTGAATGACACCGCGACACGCCAGGAAGCTCCCTTTACCGAAGCGTCTTCGATCCCGCACAGATGCATGTATTGGGAAGGAAAGTTACCATAAAATAGATCTTTTATACATCTTAGGAAGAATACAATTAAGTCGTATATTTAAATAAAATAATAATTAAAAGTACAGCGAACCAAAGAGTCAGGACTTCTTTAAAAAAGAAGAAAACAAAATACAACTCTTCTCCTTCATTCAAAATTCAACTCGTGCAACACAATCCCGCAACGAATCCGGCTGCATCTTTAATGAATCGGGTCCGATCCGCATCAGCAATTCACTTCCCGGGAAGGAGGAAGACGGAAAAGGGAGGAAAGCCCCAGAAGGTACATGGGGGAGGGAAAGGCACGTCGCTGCTGCAAAGGCTGCCGCCCGCCGGTGGGAGAGCGCCCCGGCGGCGGCGGCGACGGCGGCGGCGGCGACGGCGACGGCGGCGGGCGGGGAGGGGGCGAGGTCCCCGAGGCAGCCCCTCGGCTCGCCGCCCGCCGGGTCCCGCCCGGAGAATGCTCTTCCTCTCTTCTCCCGGCGTCCTCCTCCTCACGGCCCCGCGGCGAGTCGTCTCTCCCGCGGAATCCGGACGAAATTCATCTCCCTCGCAGCGTCTGCCGGGGCCTGACGCGCGGCGCGGCCGAGCCGGGAGCGCGGGCTGCGGCGGCGCTCGCCCCGGCTCCGGGGGCTGCGGCTACTCGGCCGCCCGCGCCCGCCCCATGGCGGGGGTCGCCGGCCGGGGGCCTGCGCCGCGCCGGGCGGACAGCCCGCTCTCCCCCCTCGGCCGCCCCGAGGTTCCCGACGCCCTGGCGCGGGGCGGGCGGGGGGTTGACGGGGGCGGGGGTCTGGATTCAGAGGACGCGGCCGGCTCTTTCTCCCCCTTCTTCACGCCCGGGGGCTAAGGGCATCTTTCCCCGACGAGGCGCAGGAGGAGGGGTTGGTGCCGCCGCTGAGGCGAGCAGAGGCTGCGGCAGCCCGGCTCGCAACCACTCCCTTCCTCTCCGTCCCACCCCTCCCCCGCCTTCCCGGCCTGGCGCGCTCGCGCCCTGGGCTCCGCGAGGCTCCCCTAGCCCCCGCCGCGCGCGCCGGCCCGAAGCGCGCCGCCGCGCCCGGATCCAATATGGCGGCCCGGCCGCGGGCGCGCGCCGCCCCCCGCCCCGCCCCGTCCCCGCCCGAGTGCGAGTCCGCGGGCCCAGCCGGGGTCGGTCTCGCGGCCGCGCGGAGCAGAGCCGAGGTTCCGGCGGTACGCGGGCCGGGGCGAGGGAGGCTGCACCCTGGCGGGAGGGTGGGAGCCGGCGGGGCCGCGGCCGCCGCGACGTGGAACACAGTGATGCGAGAGGACCCGCGGAGGCCTCTGGTGCGGACGGCAATCGGGCCTCGCCCGGCGCGCTCGGAGCACCACCTGTCCCGCACGTTTGCTCGGGGTTTTGGGGGGCCAGGAACTGCCGGCGTCCGGCTCCCCCCAGACCTGCGGAGGACGGTGTCTCTCTCACCGCCCCTTACCTGCGCACCACCCGCCCCCCAAATGCGGTGCCCGAGCTCAACCAACTAGGAGTTACCCTGGTGTCTAATTACACCACTTCGTGTGTCATTCCCAGGACAAATGCAGTGACACACTCGTGGGCGCTACCGTCCCAGTCGGGAGAGTGCCTGCCAAGGGCATAATGCCCATCTATCGTCCCGAAAGTTTTCCTACGCGCAGCGCTGGCTTTCCTCCTCCGGAACCACTGCAGCTGCTGCCTGTTTCTCCCCCGCCAGGGCTACCACCTACAGGGGTTCTGCAGACGCGGGGAGTCCGGACGGTACTCCGCGGGCATCGAACCCCCGGCCCCGGCGTGCGCGCACGCGCGCGCGCGCACACGCACGCGTGTGCCCCAGTGGCACTGCAGACGCTGGGCAGCAGCGGCAAGTTTTTCAGCTGCTATGGCCCTTGACGCATTTAGGCATTTAGGGCCTTCCAAGTGTTTTCGAGGCTTGGTTTTAGGAGAGCTCTGTTTACAAATTTCTCATGAAGGCCCCACAGTGAAATGTATCACCGAACTGGGTCGCTGCGTTTCTATCATTTCCTCTCAAAATTGCCATCTCCTTTATAATTTTCTTCCAAAATACTATTATTTTATATTCCCTGCCTATGCCCGTGGGCCAGTTGTGTTTTCTGTTAATGCCCACAATTGCATCTTTTTACATCTTAATATGGAAGCTAAGGAGCAACTAGAAATGAAGTGTAAGAAATGAAAGCTAACAAATTATTCAAGTTGCTATGATTCACAAAACACTATGAATTTTGCGTGAAATCTACGCTTTCGAAGTCTACACTGGCCTGGCTTAAATAAGGACAGTATTATATCCCATGTGCTGTTGACACATGAGAGACTCTTAGACAAAAGATGAACCATTTCTAACCATGACATCTTTATATGTGTGTTTTGTCTAATTATAAAAGTAATAAAAGAGAAACGAAATGTTTAATCCTAACACAGATAATAATCAATATTTTGGTGTTTATTATTCAAACCTTCTTTCCACGCATTTTAACAAAAAATGATACAAAATGAAAGTTTTATAGTCTCCTCTTTTCACCTAGCAATATACTATAAACATCTTTGCAGGTCAACAAATGTTCTTCAACAACATGGTTTCTAATAGTAAAGCCAAGACATTTTAACAGTCCCATTTGACCTTGTGGTGGGGTAGCCAGGAAAGAAGCCATTTCTTCTACTTTTCCACCACAGAACTGACTCCAAGATACCTACTTATCCAACTTGAAAATAACTATAAAGAAGAGTTCAAAAGAGAGAAGCTAAAACATGTTAGGACTCCATGCATGCTAATTAACGATGGAAGTATGTGAGATACAGATACATGTTTTTTAACAGAACAGTCAAGCTGCCAGTCTTCTCTACCTATTCTGTTAGCACTTGGGTACCACCCACAGTCCAGGGTATTGATTGTTGCTTAATAACCTTTTCCACATTATTTAGAGAGTAAAGGGGAGGACTTATTCTTATTTAATAAAAAAAGGCACACAGAGAAGGAAGAAGGTTGAACCCAATCAATTTGGCTTGAATAATTCAAGCTCAGAGACTTAATATTTAACTAGACACTAAACACATTGTGCGGGTGTTATGTTAAATGTTCCGGCTGAAGTGTGAACATGCTTGTTAATGAAACCGGTCTTAAGCCAAAGAAAGGCGCAGCCCCAGCAACCCCACAGCGCTTAAAGTGTTCCTGGGAAGCAAGAGTGGCACGGTGTTCTCTGGGAAAGGAGACTGGAGGAGGTCTTTGTGAAATTCTGCTTGGGGGCCTGCAGATCAGATGTATGCTACCACAAACACAATCTTTTTGAAATCATCATCAGAAGTTTTATATGAAGGTGCTGGGAATTATTTGGACCGTTCAGAAAAGGAAGAGAATGGGTCGGGACCAGAAGACAGGAGAGTGCAAAGGATAGGAGAGAACAGGAGTCATTAAGCCTAGTCTCCAACGCGAACTCTATTCACCTATCTAACCCTCCGATTCTGACCTAAGAGCAAGAGAATGGATGCAGCAGCGAATATTTGAAACAAACAACCCCACTCTTACCTTGCCGCATCTTACTCCAGAACGACCATAGGTTCGATGATGGAGAACAGGGCTCAAAGCAAGGTGCAAGCCACATCACCTCCCCTTTCTGCCCGGCACATCCTGACCCCACAAATGATCGACTTGGTTTATCACCCTCTGAGGTTGAAACCCCAGCTTGTTCTCACTTCACAACTGGCTCCCAGCATGAGTAACACCAAGGGCAAAGGCTTACGTTATGAAAAAGGAAGACTTTATAATTAATAATTGCTTCCTTTATAGAACACTGGCAGTATGTAAATGCTGTCCTGAGTCCTTTGGACACATTATTCTATTCAATAATCATAAGCATAGGAAATAGAAATATTATCATCTCCATGTCATAGACAAGAAAAGGAAGCCTAAGGAACTTAGATCCATAGCTAGCAAGTGACTGAGGAGCTGCATGTCAACACCAGGCCCACCCAGCTCATGCCAGGGCCCATGGTTTTATTTTTTTATTTACTTTTTTATTTTTTGGATTTTATTTTTAAGTAATCTCTACACCCAACGTGGGGCTTGAACTTACAACCCCAAGATCAAGAATCACATGCTTTACCACCTGAGCCAGCCAGGGAGCCCCAGAGCCCATGGTTTTAACCACTACACAAGTGAGATCTGAAAGTCTGCAGAATTCTGTTGTAACCAGGAAGCAGGGAGATAGAGTTGTTAGTTCACATATTCGAGCCTTAGAAATTGACATCCAGGCAAAAGAGGGAAACAAATATGATGTGTCAGGGTCCAACCAGGAAACCAGAAATCACCTGTCTATTTAAGCTAGGGGAATCTTAATTCTGGGAAATGATTTCATAGGTGATAGCAGGGCTGAGGAAACGAACAGGGGAGAGCAAGGTTTTGCCCAAACTATTTTAAAAAGAAAGATAAAACAAATGTTTTATCTCTGAACAAACATTAAGTGGGTTTTGAAGTGCCTGGTTTTAACATAGCAATTTTTACTCCCCTCTTTTCATATTTATTTTGCTTTTTTTTAAATCCCTCAAAAAGGTTAAAAAACCAACCAAACAAACCCTACTCGTCTAGGGCAAGTTTAATTAGGTTCACAGACTAATGTTTCCTACTTGCTCATCAATGGATCTTGCCTATCTTTATAAGTCTCTTGCTTAAACTTCTCATTAAAGATCTATATAAACAAGCTCTACCATAAATGGAATTTTTAGAAACATGCTTTGGGTCAAACATTACGATACAGATAGTGTCCACTATTTGACCTATTTAGGAAATTTGAACATTAAGAAGAGAGGTGGTCTTCTCATAAATTCCATCAGCAGGAAACATTTGGCAAGACCCCATGGCCATACATGATGACAAAACGCAAGCCTGCGAAGCCAGTGTGTTCCTCTCAGGTCGGAAGTGGCACTGGAGGTGACACGGCTGAGACCCAGGGGCTGGCAGCTGAAGAAGTGAGAACTGGAGAATCCAGTTATCATACATGGAAATTGCTCTGGCCCAGGTTATCAGTGACTTCCATGCTACCAAAGCCAAGGGTCGTTGATCCTAAGTCCACTTTTCATTTGACCTTTTAGCGGTACTCGACAGCCCTGATCACCTCCCCCTTAACTAAAAGCTTTTCTTCACTCTGCTTCTACGCTCTCTCTTCTCCTACCTCACTGGCCACTCCTTCCCAGTCTTCTTTGGCAGGTCCTCCTTGTCTTTCTGATTTCTAAAAACGGGATGCCCAAGGGACCGGTCTTTGAGCCTTCTCTCTCTTCTAGCTACACCCATTCCCTTAGGTGATCTCAGTTCGGCTTAAGACTGTAAATACTATATATGAAGTTTGAAAAAACATGTCACAAATTCTTCAACACTCTTCTCATCGAGAGGTTGGGTCTATATCCCTTCACCTTGCATTTAGGCCAATCTTAGTGGTTCCCTTACAACAAGTACGAGGTAGCAGAGGTGACCATTTCACTTCCCAGGCTGGCTATAAGAAGTCATGTAGCCTCACGGTCCACGGGTACCATCACGAGAACTCTGCACTGCCATGTAAGAAGTTCAACAATTATAAGAAGTCCAGCAGTCCCCAGGGCTGCTATGCTAGGAGGGAGCACAAGACATAAAAGAACCCCATGCAGACACTAAGTCAGCATCAACTGCCAGACCTGTGACTGAAGATGCCTCCAGAGGATTCCAGCCTCCAGCTGTCAGTCACCCCCACCAAGACCTCAAGTCTTCCCAGCTGAGGCTCCAGTCGTCATTGTGGAGCAGACAAGCTCTGTTCACTATACCGTTTCCAATTTCTGATGCACAGGATCCATGAATCTAATCAAGCAGCAGCAACAACAGGTAACACTGAGCATCTTCTATGTCAACACCAGACTGAGGATCTTATGTTCATGCAATCATCTTAACTCAATAGGGCAGAAACTACAATTATTTCCCTCAGCTCAGGCTGCTATAGCAAATTACCATGGACGGGGGGTGAGGCGGGGAGGAAGGTGTTAAACAACAAATATTTGTTTCTCACAGTTCTGGAGGCCAGAAAGTCCAAGATCAAGATGCCAGTGGATCCAGTTCCTGGTGAAGCACTCTTCCTGGTTTGCAGATGGATATCGTCTCATCAGTATCTTTACATGGTGGAGAGCCAAGGAGAGAGAGGAAGCAACCTCTCTCACCTGTCCTGTATAGGGTATTGATCCCACCCCCAGGAGGGCTCCACCGGATGACATGATCACCTCCCATAGGTCCCACCCCCTAAGACCATCCCACTGGGGGTTAGGATTTGAATGTATGAATGGGGGGGGTGGTGGGGACACAAACATTCAGTCCATAAATTTCCATATGACTAAGGCCTAGAGAAGGTAAGTAGCTTTCCCAAGGTTATAACCTCTTTAGAGCTGACAGACAGGAAGGTCAGGATTTCTACCCAGGTGAGATTATTAGAAAGTCCAAGCACTGAAATGCTTTGCTAACTACCTCATGGTAAAGCTAAGAGAAACTAGTATCAGTTACCTATTAATAATTAGATTAAGCCCTATTGTCTAACCAAAAGAAGGGAAAACTAAAATGACTTCATTATAACATTAAAGCATAGAAGACATTCTCTTGCAGGAATTTTGGTCAATTATTTCCCATGTAAAGAAGAGCTAAACCAAAGAGAATAGTTTTATTAAAACGGAATTTATTTCACATAGAGAAACCCATTATCAGGATGGCAAACCCCAAAATCAGACACAAAGAGAGATGGTGGACTTATAATCTCTGAAGGCCTTAAAAACGTTCATTTCAAACCAATTTCAACAGCCATTTCTCTTAAATAGTTTGGAATCCACCTGCCAGAAGGCAAAAGGCCCAGAACAGATGCACTCTCCAGGCTCCATTCAGCAAGAAGATTCAGTGCTTCCACACCAGTACGGGGGACTAATTAAACCCACAGTCATATGGTGGAGCCCGTGATTATGTTTTAGAACAGAGTGTGACCACTCCCTGACCCAGAGGGTAGCAGCACCAGCACTTACAAGCCGAATGAAATAAGGCGCTGTCAGCAATGTTCCTCGGGATAAAAAATGTAACAATAATAATAATAATAAAAAGTATCAAGACATAAACCCGCAAATAGGATGGTATCTGGAGCACCCCAGGCATTCATGAGAATAAAGGAAATGAGAAATCAGGAAAATTAAATCTGAGATATCAAGAGGGGCTTTCCTCAAATAAAAAAGGCCCCCAATCTCATAAAATACAAGCAAAAGTCCATGCAGATGATAAGAAACAATATAAAAAAACTTTGTAAGTATTAAAACCTGGACTCATTCCAACCACTTCTTCAGATACTAGCTTGGCACAGGTCAGAGAAAAAGCTAGAGAATATTTGGGACTGATGTTAGAAGAGACAAATTAAGTCTTTTTCTCTACTGTAACATTAGATAATCCTGTTCTTTGAAATTTTGTTTCTCATAATGATAACATGTTACCCTATATAAACAATTGATCATTAGTGGTTTATTATCTCAGCAATGGAGCTGAATTTTCTCTGAACCATCCACACCCTTTTGCTCACCCTGCCTGGGGGAAGATCATGATTTATTTAATGATGAGCCCAGTGCAAGGTACCACGTATAACTATGGAGCAGATAATTTCTCTATGTAACGATAAATTGTCTAGGCAGTAATAAACTACTACTTTGTCTTCTCCAAAGAAGACATCCAGATGGCCAACAGACACATGAAAAGATGCTCAACATCACTGATCATCGGGGAAACATAAATCAAAACTACAATGAGAGATCACCTTACACCTGTCAGAATACCTAAAATAAAAAAAAAAGAAACAACAGGTGTTGGCGGGCATGTGGGGAGAAAAGAACCCCTCATGCACGGTCGGTGGGAATGGAAACTGACGCAGCCACAGTGGAAAACAGTTCGGAAGCTCCTCAAAAAATTAAAAATAGAATTATCATATGATCCAGTAATTCCTCTACTGGGTACACACCCCAAAATTATGAAAGGGCTAATTCGAAAAGATATATGCACCCCTATGTTTATAGCAGCATTATCTACAATAGCCATATTATATGGAAGCAGTCCAAGTGTCTATCGATAGATGAATGGCTAAAGAAGATGTGGCGTGTATATACAATGAACTGTTACTTAGTCATAAAAAAGAATGAAATCTTCCCAGTTGCAACAACATGGATGGAGCCAGAGAGTATAGTGCTAAGTGAAATAAGTCAGTCAGAGAAAGACAAATATCGTATGATGTCACTTATACGTGGAATTTAAGAAACAAAAGAACAAACAAAGAAAAATAAAAGACAAATCAAGAAATAGCCCTTAAATCTAGAGAACAAACTGCTGGTCACCAGAGAGGATTGGGTGGAATAGGGTGGTGGTGGTGGGTGGGGGCACGGGTGGTTGGGGGAAACAGGTGATGGGGATTAAGGAGTGCATCTGTCGTGATGAGCACCAGGTGATGTATGGAAGTGATGAATCAGCATAGTGTACACCTGGAACTAATTTAACACTTAGGTTAACTATAATGGAATTAAAATTTTAAAAATAAAAAATAAAATAAAATAGGTAATTTTAAGAATAACAGATCATAGGGGCACCTGGGTGGCTTAGTCAGTTGGGCAGCTGATTCTTGATTTTGGCTCAGGTCGTGATCTCAGAGTTGTAGGATTGAGCCCTAAGTCAGACTCCAAGCTCAGTTGGGAGCCTGCTTCTCCCTCTGCCCCTCCCACCCCCCGTGCTCTCTGTCTCTCAAATAAAAATAAATAAACATTTTTTAAAAACGAATAACAGATAATAAAAATGTCTCTGAAGAAGAACAATCACTACTTTGTTCTCATTAGTACTTCACACTTAGGATGGAATTAACCGTCTCACAAAAGCAGTAACTAATCATTAACCAGGATATTAGAGCAACCATTCCCAGTTTTTTTAAAGCTGTTTTAGTATTCGTTCATCAATAGTCATTTAGCAAGCCCCCAAACTGCACCAGGAACAGAGCACAAAGTATGAGTGGATGATGTTCAACCTTCACTGTACAAATCCCCCAAAGACATAAATTGTAAGCAAAGGTATCACAATATTGTTAGTGTCCTTTTAGTCAGAAGAGGAAGGTTAGCTTGGAGGAGGTGAAGAAGCAGAGACATTTCCCTGAGAAATTGAATGGGAGTATACCTTTTGGTAAGCTTTGGATTGCTCACACAACAGAAGAGACAGAGGGGATTTTTCCAAATAGGGAGAAAAGAAAAGGCCACCTTCAGTGCTGTGGGAAGCATGCCAGCACAGAAGAATCAGGCCCCTCCAGGAAGGGACAGCAGAACCAATAACCAAATCCAACCATGGCTAAATGAAATCTTGTGTAGGTGATTCAACATTCAAGTGGCTGATTCCACAAGGACACGGTTGGGTGTAGCCCTGTCTTAGAGGAAGAAGTGGTGGTTGACAGATGGATGCCGAGATTATAGATGATAGTGGTCCTTCTGGGTTAGGGCGACATTGGTTAGTAAAAGAGGTGAGAAGGGGAGACAGAGGCAGGAGCCCGTGAGAGGTTCTGGGTCTTGGCCAAGAAGGGATAGACTCCAGTTTCAGCAGAGAATTGGAACAGAAACCTAAACCCAAGATGCCAAGATGGGCATGACACATGAGCTGACCAGATTGACTAGGGGTCGGGTAGAAGCTCTCCGAGGTTCTGGGAGCTAAATGTTCCTTTGGGTCCACTAGACCCCACCTGAGGACCTTGCTACCTGATGGTCAGAACTGTTGGTGTGCGCTGTAAGGCTGGGCTTGCCCTATTCAGGTCCTCTCTGGAGCGGAGCCTGAGCGTAATCAGTGCTGCTGTGCTGCCAGGACTGGGACAGCCATGGACTGACGCCACCCGCCTAAAACTATCCCCCTTGCTATCCTGCCATGATGCCTAACACTTTAACAGTCTGACCACTGCTTTGGCTTAGGGTGAAGTTGGGGAACATCCTTCACCGGCCGGATACAATCTAAAGCTGGGATTGACCTGACCACTAGTGTAAGGATACTTACTACTTTGAGCTAAAGTCCGAACAATGATTTCTTCCTTATAAGCAAATTGGCCTTTTAAAGGAAAATCATGAGAAGAGACAGCCAGGGTATAACATCCTCGGCCCGAAGAACGTTCAGGTGGTGAGCATGTGCCTCAGTGACACTTTAGACTGAAGCTACTGCCTCAGTCCCTTCTACACACTCTCATTCAGCACACGTATATTGAGCCTGACTGTGTGCCAGCCACGCTTCACTCTCCATGAGGTTTGAGAATACAAACCATTCTCTCTTCAGCAACTCCTCGCTCCACCTTGTTTCTACGCTCCCCTCACTTCAAGCTCTGCCAATGTAACATTCCCAGCAGTTTCTGTTTACATCTTTCCCCCTTTTCCTTTGCCCACCTTCTCTCCCCTCCCCTTTCTCTTTCCCAGCCTTCTCCCTTCTGTCTTTCCCTTCTTTCTCCCTTACCTTCCCGCTACCTTCTTTTCCCTTAAGTCATCATCATCATAAATAAAAATAGATTTTAAACTATTTATTAGACATAACCAGTGTTGGTGGGAAGAAATGCATGATTTCATGTACGCTCCTATGAAGTTCATGAGTTGGGACAGCTAGCACCAAGTTAGCCCTGACTAGCCCATGCATGTAGATTTAGATGAACTCCCTCACCCAGAAGGGACCGGGCTGAAGGAAAAGAATGCCAAGCATGTCATTTTTTCCAACAATTGGTGACAGGGAGAAGGATGAAGAAAAGGTCTATGCCTGGGACACTCCACAGCGTGGTGAGAAATGGAAAAATCAGAGCAAACATTTCATGGGGAGTCCATCCTGAACATTTTTCTCGAATCCCTTCTTTGGCCCTCATCACATCCCTCCCAACTAGGTGGCATTATTATCTCCAGATGAGGAAACAAGTGTGAAAGCTAGTGGCAGGTCTGGAACCAGGACCTAGTCTGCCTGATACAGAAGTCTGTGGTGACAGAATGAAGAGAAGCTTCGCCAGGTCCCTAGTGGTATCTGACCACGCCATAAAAGGGAACCACAGTCAGGATTCTGAGGGCTCACGGGCTCATCCAGCCTCACATGGTGGGCCCTTCGGTGTGCGGACATAGACTTGGAGGGGATACGTGATCAGGGAACACATGAACAGGCATTTCTGAGATGGAAAAATCATCTTACCCAATTCAGGAGTCACGCAACTTCTGTGTAAACATTCCCAGGGACAGTCCTCCTACAAAATTAGAGTCACAGTTTGGCCACATTTTTGATTCAACAGTTCAAGGCCTTAAGCTCACATGTATGCAGGGGCTTTAAAATATTTTTCTGATATTCCCACCTTTGTAACATTTCATCCGTCATTAATTCTTTAGAAACCACCAGAATTCCTGGGTATTTATCCCAAAGACACAGATGTAGTGAAAAGAAGGGCCATATGCACCCCAATGTTCGTAGCAGCAATGTCCGCAATAGCCAAACTGTGGAAGGAGCTGAGATGCCCTTCAACAGATGAATGGATAAAGAAGATGTGGCCCGTATATACAATGGAATATGACTCAGCCATCAGAAAGGATGAATACCCAACTTTGACATCAACATGGATGGGACTGGAGGAGATTATGCTAAGTGAAATAAGTCAAGCAGAGAAAGTCAATTATCATATGGTTTCACTTATTTGTGGAACATAAGGAATAACATGGAGGATATTAGGAGAAGGAAGGGAAGAATGAAGCGGGGGGACTCAGAGGGAGAGATGAACCATGAGAGACTATGGACTCTGAGAAACAAACAGGGTTTTAGAGGGGAGAGGGGAGTGGGGATTGGTTAGCCCGGTCATGGATATTAAGCAGGGCATGTACTGCATGGAGCACTGGGTATTAAATGAAAACAATGGATCGTGGATCACCACATCAAAAACTATTGATGTATTGTATGGTGACTAACATAATGTAATAAAAATTTAAAAATTAAAAAAAAAGAAAAGAAACCACTAGAATGCAATGTGAGTATACTTAATACTACTGAACTGTACACTTAGAAATGGTTAAGACGGTACATTTTAGGGTTGTGTGTTTTCACAATTAACATTTTAAAGAATCATGAGAATGTAAACAGTTATGGATGTGAAATACACATAATCCTCAAATATACATCATGAAATGTGGTGGCACAGACAAGTTATTCCTTTTATTTTGGAAAAAAAATTAAAACCTAATAGATGACTAAGCAAGTCTGTTTGTCTGGAAACTTGGCTCCGGGCTGTTAACTATTGTAGATGCCCTATTAGTACCACTCACTTACATCATTGTCTTGGAAGTTCTAATAATTCCTGTTTCTCTTTGGTTTCTGTGTAGACATAAGTTTCAATTGTCTATAGTAGTTAATATCTTATGATTAATTCAACTTGATCATTTGTGTTCTAACCTGATTATTTCTTCAACAATACCTTTATTTGGGGATATTCATGCCTTAGGTGATATATTTACTAAGATTTTCTGCTTAAGAGATTTATTTTCTTCATGTGATAGTACTTTATATGTACACATAATTGATTTTGAGTTCTCCACTCTATAGAAGGAATATGTGATTAGCTTATACCAAGTCTCAGGATGGTGGATCTTCATGCCCATCATACTGATCGTGAAACCAAAACTCAAGGGTAAGGAACTTCCTGAGGTCCAGCAGTAACAGTGGGAAGATATTAAAGACACAACCATGGCTTAGAAGTCGATGCCTCTGCATCAGAATTTATCACTTCTATTACTCTGTCTGCACACGACCACTTGGCTTTGTTCAGTCCACACTCAACAGGTTCTTTACTAACTTGGGATATTTTCATGGTAACATACAGACATTTCGTGTATGGGAAGAAGAGAACAATATGTTTTTGAATGTTTTATCTACATTTAGAATGATAGAGAAATAAAACTATTGTAATGCAGAATTTTGGAATCGTGGAATTGAAAATGCTACTAGGATCATTATTTCCCAGGCATGATATAGGAATCACAAAGCCCCTGCTTAGAGATCCCAGTGATAAGGATCTTATTGCTTTTGTTTTTTTTTTAAGATTTTATTTATTTATTTGAGAGAGAGAGAAAGCATGCGTAAGCAGGGGGAGGTACAGAAGGAAAGAATCTCAAGCAGACTCCCGGACCAAGGGCAGAGCTCTCAGGGCCTGATCCCAGGACCCTGAGATCACAACCTGAGCCAACACCAAGAGTCCAATACTTAACTGACTGAACCACCCAGGCACCACCAATCTTGTTTTTCAGGTTTGGCTTTATTGCTAGATAAGTCTATTTTTTATTATTGAATAATAAATAATATATTGCACCAGTCAGTGATTGTTGCTATTGTATAACAAACCACTTCAAAATTTTGCGGCTTAATACAACCTTTTACATAGCTCTCGACACTAGAGCCAGCAGTTTAGGCTCTGCTTAGTGGTTCTTCTGCTGGATTCCTTTGTGCATCTGTGGCCAACTACAGATCAGTTTTGCCAGCAATGGGTGGGCTTTCACACGTGTCCAGAGCCTCAGCTGGGACAACTGAGCTGACTCAGCTCTCGTCCACACGGTCTCACATTCTCCAGCAAGCTAGGCCTGGACTTGTTCACATGGCAAAGGCAGGAGTCCCGATAGAACAAGGAGAAGCACATAGGCCTCTAAAAGTGTTGGAATTGGCACAGCATTCACTGCCGCCATATCATATTGGCCAGAGCAAAATCATTGGTACTACCTAGATTCAGAGAGTGAGAAAATGGACTGCACCTTGGACTGGAAGAAGATACATCAAAAAGGGCTCGATATGGGGAACTAGGAAATTTGTGACCATCTCCCTATCTACCACATAGATCATAAAAATTATATGGGGGAGGGGTGCCTGGGGGGCTCGGTGGGTTAAGCGTCTGCCTTTGGCTTGGGTCATGATCCCAGGGTCCTGGGACTGAGTCTCATATCAGGCTCTCTGCTCCACGGGTAGCCTGCTTCTCCCTCTCCTCCCCACTCATGCTCTCTGTTGCTCTCTCTCTCAAATAAATAAATAAAATCTTTTTAAAAAATTACATGGGTATGATGGTGTGATGGTTAAGGATGTAAAGGTATGATGTTAAAGATATAAGAGATGATGTTTCAAATGTCAAAAGGCCAGCCCACAGGGCACTGGGCATGAAGACTAAGCGTCCAGAATGGATGATGGCTGGAAACAACAGATAATGTGTACTGTCTGACCTGAGGGTGTGACATTAAGGATGATATTTGATTAGAACACCAGGACTGCCCAAATTCCCAAATTCCACCCTTGTTCGTGAGATTCCCAAGACATATATATGCTCAAAAAATACAGCAAGTTACTTTATCATTGACTGGAGATTTGGCCCCAACTCCTAGTAAAAATTCAAATTAAATCTGAGTAGCCTCAAACCTAAATAGGTCCAAAGGCCTACCTCATGTTGACCTATTTTGATTGCATGCTCATCCATTGGACAGAGAAAGGTGTGGCACCTAACAAAGGACTAATCTGGGGAGAAAGGAAAAATTTCTCATTTTCCAAAAGAATAGGAAATTGTGTGGGGCCATCCAGAACAGTCCACTGTAACATCATAGCCACAGCATCATTAATACTGAGTGAAGATAGTGAGGGTAAGTTGTCCTGAGGACTGTAGTACATAACAGGTTAACAGGCAACCTCAGAAAACTCTGTTAAGTTGCAACAGTCTATGTGGATAGTTGAAAAATTCAGTATATTTGCATAACACAATTGTTCTACAAAGGTACTTCTTTTGAGCAGGTATGAAAATGAAGCACGAAAATGATTGCAATGAAGGATGATTTTTTTTTTTATTATATTCACAATCCCGTAGGAATAGGAGACATGCCACACCATCCCACACCATGCAGGTCCACACAGAGAAGTACCAAAGCAAGACGAGCAAGCAGGGAGAGGGGAACTGTGGACAGGCGATTTTATTGTGCTTTACACAGAAAGGAACGGGAGAAGCAAGGTAAGCAAGCACTGCAAACTTATGATCGAATAGTCTGAATGATTTTTGACAGGCTCTGGGCTATAGGGATAATGCCCAGTTGTCTGGTACCTGGCCCCATAATGATTAGGACAGAATAGTGTCCCAGACGGAAGTGTGGTCAAAGAAAATGGGTGACAGGGTATGGTTTGCATATCAGAAGTGTGCTGATAGGCAAGTTGTTATCTCCAGGAATCAGTTAACCCTGGAAGGGGGAGTTCCCCAGGCCTGCAAGGCCGCCAGTGCCAGAGCATCAAGAACACAGAAAGTAAGAAAATATAGCTAATGCAACTGTATTCTTTGGGCAGACACGTGAAGCCATAGGAAGATACTGGATAAGCCACAACAAGGTGTGGAAGGAAGCCTACAGAGCCTCATTCTAAGTTCCATTTTGCGGACCATCTCATATGCTGCAGGCACAGTCTGTTGAATCTCCTTCCACTACTCCGGCTCCTCTCTCCCTTTCCTCTAGACTTGTCAATGTATTACGCCCAGACTCTAGGCTTTATCACAGCAGTTGCTATAGCCACAATTACTGTACCAATCCATTTTTAAAGGTGACAGTATGGCATATCCAAGCATATTTTAATAATCTATTTTAAGATATAAACAATTCTTTTTTTATATTATATTATAGATTTGCAGATGCATGATCTTCCAAATTGATGCCAACATAAAATAAATTCCCAGTAATTTAAAATGTTTAGAATGTGAAACTAGTCTAATTTATTTCTGCTTTGATGTCCCTCCGTCTTCACGTTTGTTTCAATTCCTCTACTAGAATCATATTCTTATTTATTTTTTCTCTGAGCATTCTTGGGATATTTCTGCTCCATAGAAATTCAATATCAAGCTTCACCATTTTATTAAATATATCAAACAGCAGATTCTCTGGATAGTGAGCCAAAAGTTGCCAAAGGATGTGTTTCTTTTATCTGCTGGGAATTATGCCAGTAGTCTCAACAGAGTGGTAAAGACTGGGTGTTTTATATTATTAAGTGAATATGTAAGAACAGATCCCTGCAAGGACCTGATTATCCTGTAGCCGTATGCCATCACCAAGAGAAATTTAAACGTTTTCTCTGTCTCCACAGATGAAGTGTATGTTTTCTTTGGCTTTGCTTCTATTGAGTTTAGTTAATCCCGTTCAAACCAGGAAACCCAGACTTCACGTATAGAGACTCTCCTTTGCACAAAACCTTCTCTATCTTGCATTTACCCACACACGGTTTACCTGTCATTTTAATTGTGCTCATACAAATTATGCTGATTTATACTTAACCATACCAAATTTCATTTGTGATTCTGAGTTTCTGATTTTCAACAGCAGCTGGAAGTGAGCTGGCAGAATGCTTTGAATGGTTTCTTTTGTAAGTAGTGAGGCCACAACGTTCCCCCACAATTATTTCCTTTAAAGTTAGTTAGTTTTCATGTTGATAAAAAAGAAAATTCAGCTAACATTGGCCCTCTACTTTAATTTTCCAGTATCTGGACGACTGGGTGGCTCAGTCGGTTAAGCATCTGCCATCCGCTCAGGTCATGATCTCAGGGTCCGGGGATCGAGTCCCACGTTGGGCTCCCTGCTCAGTGGGGAGCCTGCTTCTCCCTCTCCCTCTGCCTACCACTCCCCCTGCTTGTGCTCTCTCTCTCTGTCAAATAAATAAATAAAATATTTTTTTAAAGATTGTTTATTTATTTATTTGAGATAGAGCGAGAGCAGGGAGGAGGGGTGGAGGGAGAGGAAGAAGCAGGCTCTCCACTGAGCAGGGAGCCTGATATGGAGTTTGAATCCCAGGACCCTGAGATCATGACCTGAGCTGAAGGCAGACACTTAACTGACTGAGCCACCCAGGCACCCCTTAAATAAATAAAATCTTAAAGAAAAAAATCTTCCAGTGTGTCTTCACATGACTATACTCATGTGACTACATTCAAGCCTTGAAATTTCAAGCTTTTAAATCTGATTTTTAACACTGATTCATTGCATAAACCTGCAAAAGTGACTGTCTTGTATTATTTCCATTTCCCCATATATAAAAGAGTTAATAATGTAGCTCCACAGAGCATATGGTGAGATTCCATGGAGAAACCACAGCGATCTGCTGCTTTTGGAGAAAGGAGGACCTCCGTAAATAACGAGCCACACCAATCTTCCCCGACCACTTCTCCAACACACCCACAGTTCTGATACACAGATTTCCGCCCTACTCTAGAGTTTCAGATTTTCTCCTTTTAGGAAGTAACCACTCCCTGTGAAGTTCAGTTCCATACTGCTCATTTTCTCTGTGTCTCCATTTCTTAAAGAAAGGTATGGAACGGATCCAATTCCTGAATTCTAGGAACTTCTATAAACTGAGATATGTTTAAAAGAAAACTTGTTGAATCATTATGCTTCCCCACCCCCACAAGGCTGTGGAATGTTAGCTTTAAAAGGAATACAGAGAACATCCAATCCAAACTGCATTTTCCAGATGAGAAAACTGAGCTTGTGGGAATTTGAGGAATCTGGAGATTTGGCCAAAGTGACAAAACTAGTAGGTAACGGATCCATATATGTATAATTTCAAAGCATGCATGTTGATGTTTATTTCATTTTCATTATTTTCTTTTTAAAAAGTAACTTAAGACTGATATAGCTGGTTGAACTTTTGAAGTCTCAAAACACAACGACAGTAACCTGTTGTGTCTCATTTCTTTATCAAAGAATTACTACTGACACTTGCACTTTTAAGAATGGTTTCTAAGAAATGGTCACTCAGAGGTGATACTCAACACATTTAACAACAGTACATCAAAGACATTGCTCCACAATTGGTATGTCTGTCCTGGTTCAACCGGCTGCATGTAAGCCTGAGTATATTACTCAAAAATGGACAATTCCCATGCTAGAAATAAAGAAATCATTCTGAAAGGTGATTGCAACACAATGAAAATATAACCATACCTAGTAAAGCTATAAAATTTTCATTAACACGTTTGTTCAATATACTCTGTTCTTTCTCAAAAATTTAAAAAGGAAGCAAAAGATTTTTTTTTCCCCACATGATATTTCTGGTGGACTAAACATTAGGTTTAACTATTGGTAATGGTAATAGAACTGTGCTTCCAAGGCTGGTAAAAATCGATGGCCTCCTCAAGTTAGAATTTTTAATATGTTCCAAAATAAGCTCTGGCTAGAGTTATCATGTATATAATCATGTACATATCATGTATATAATGTAATATTTCACATTATATAATTTGTAGAGTTGTTACCCGGGTTTTGGAAGTGGAGACATAAATCGGCTTTATTAGCAACCTTGAATTGGGGCTACATGTGTGTTTCCTGATTTACTACAGAACAGCATAAACAATAGCACTGTATTTTTCCCCAAGTCAATACGGAAATACACTACAGTGCTTGCTTTACTGAACAAGTCTGAATTTGTGGCAGGAACACATTCAGTTTTCCTGTGTTTCTCCGTTATTTGGAAGAACCAAATGGAGTGTTCTTTTAATCCTTTGCTCCCACCTAGAAGAAATTTTTAAAAACTATAAAATATTACTGTGATATAACTTTTCACACAATGAAAAAATTCCTTCCCACAGCATTCCCGAAAAATTTTCACCCAGCTGCTTCCTGAATGCTTTCAATGATTCATTGCTTAATTAAGCTGCCCCTTACTTACAAGCTGTGGTTGTACGAAGGTCTGTGTTAACGCTTCATCAGCGTTTCTGAAAATGTGGTCTCTGGACCAGCAGCATCAGCATCACTTGGGAACTTGTTGGAAATACAAATTCTCAGGGCGCCTGGGTGGCTCAGTCAGTGAAGCGTCTGCCTTCAGCTCAGGTCATGATCTCGGGGTCCTGGGATCCAGCCCTGCATCAGACTCCCTGCTCAGCCAGGAGGCAGCTTCTCCCTCTCTCTCTGCCCCTCCCACCCACTCGTGCACGTGCGCGCTCTCTCTCTCTCAAATAAATAAAACTTAAAAAAAAAAAAAAGACATACAAATTCTCAGGGCTCCACCCCAGACTGACTGAATCAGAAATTCTAAAAATGGTGCCCAGCCCTGTTTTAACAAGCCCTCCTCCCCACCCAGGTGACTTTGATGCATGCTCAAGTTTGAGAACCATTGTCCTATATGCAACCTCATGCAACAGAATTAACAAAGACATTCTATTGTATATGACTCGCTGGGTTGCAGATATCAGAAACAAAACTCTACATTTCGCTTAGCATCCAAAGGGAATATCCTAGTTCATGAGGCTCTGGACAATGGAGTACCTCAAAAATCAAAGGGATTGATCTGGACCTGAGGGACCTTCTGGAACTGAAAAGAAGACAAGGAATGTCTCACTCTCCTTGCCCACTGACTAGCACACTGGCTTCACTACCACTGTCAGCCCATATGTTGCTCATTTCTGGCTCTGCTTGATTTTATCCTTCTATTACAGACAGGCTTCAGCTCGTGATGGAGAAGATGGTCACGTCCCCCACCCTCCTACCCACCCACATGCCTTCATATGCCTATAGCACCTGACTTCAGAGACAACGATGTTCCTCGTTAGGCTGCAAATCAATATATCCCAGGGAAGGACCCCCAGGGCAGGAAATATTAACCCAAGAAAGGTGTTGGGAAATCTTGCCAGGCAGACAAATAACAATAGTTACTATAGTCTATTACATAAACTATAGTCAATTTTACTTTGGGAAAAGGAAGTTTAGAGAGACCAAGTCACCTTCCCAAATCATTCAAGTCAGTGAAAATTAAAACCAAAAATATTTTAGAGTAATAATATTTAAGACTATAATATAGTCACTCATCTACTGAAGACCTTCCTAGAAAAATTGAGTTTGGGTTTTAAGTCAACATATTTGTACTGAACTTTCTTCCCCCATGAAAAAAGATAGTTTTACAAAAATAGCTTCATGAGCTTGCAGTAAAACAATGGTGAACGAAATATAATTTTTCCTATTGCAGACAGACGGTTGAGATTTTTTTGCATTTATGTCATTCAAAAATGATTGTTACAAACTTCCAACTTGGCAGGAATGTACTCCCAATGGAGGAAGGGGGAAAAAATCAAGCCAATCTAAAGTCATGAAGATTTAAATAATGTATTTAAGAACAAGCACAAAATAGAACATTTTATGGGTTTTTGCAAGAACTTTGACTTAAGGTTTCCTGATTCAAAAAATTATAATTTAGGGATTTGACTTCAGCAAAACAATCGCTTTTTCTTTTGATATGCCTTCTATCTAAGCCCAGAAAAAATGATAGTAATGAAGCATATGGGTAAGGAATATATGTGATCAAAGCAAAAGAAATTCCAAAGATTTTCATGGCAAGACTCATTCAATCTCTTTAGCCTTAAGTGAGTCTTCCCATTTTTTCCTTCAGGTGGAGTATGATAGGCATAATACATTACGGTTGCTATTTTCAGGACCTAGTATAAACCATATTAAATGTGCTATATAGCTGAATCAATATAAGAACCTTAACTTTGGAATTTCCTGGTTCTTGAATGTCTAAGTTCATACTGTTTTGTTATACCAGTTATGGACAGTTTCTAGAAACTAAGCACCACCTGCTAAGTTTTGTCTTTTCAGCCCTGTTTCCTTCCACTAGTTGGGCCTTCGTGGTTCCCCAAGACAGCCTGGGACAAAGGTTTGTGTAAGCAGAGTTGAACTAATTTGGCACTAAGTAGATTGTGAGATTGAAGCTCTTATTAATATTTGAGGAAGGCTCTATGTGAAGCAATTGTTTTTTAAATCTTAAAAATCATTATTGCCCCCTCCCCCAAATTTCCATCAGCTCTCTATTTTTCCATGACCTTTTGCAATAAATATTGAATGTGAAAGTATGTAGAACAGAGGGATTAGACTTGGTTTCCCCATACTCACAATCCCATCTTAGTAAATGATTGATAAAAATAAAATCAGAGAGCCTCATTGTGTTCTCAGTTCTGGACACTAAATAACCCCCCCCCCCCCCGCAAACCATTTTGCCACAAGAAGATTATGGGAGAAATGCTGAATTCCAAACCTCCGTATGGATATCCCCAAAGGCATCTGGTTCTATTCTCACTTGTCACTCTCAACTGGAATTCAAAACTGCCAACATCTTAGAACCCGTTCCTATTTTAGCAGGAGCATAAACTAAGCCTCTGTTTGGAGTCAGAATCTTGTTTTAGGATGGTTTGTCCTTATGGTCCCTTGTATGCTGGTTCTGTGTATTAACTTTCTTCTCTCTTCTGAATTCCCGACTAGTGAGATTAACATATACGATGATCATTTTGGTGATGGGTATGATGCTAATGATGATGACAATGATTTCACAATTATCCAGGAGCAGTTGCGACGAGCAGGCCTCTATAAGTATATTCTGCTCTGCTCCAGCGTCTAGGTATATAATGCAAATTAGCTTATATATGAATGGTAAATAGGAGGATATCAATATAACTGCGATTGCTTTGATTCGTGTGTGATTTTCATGTTAATATTCTGCAGCTCAGGGCACGCATGTTAATATTTTACAGTTCAATGCACACTATTTACTAAACGTTAAAAAAACATGGGAAGTCATGAAGTAATCCAGGGCAGAACAAGGTGCCCATTCAGCCTGCTGTCTTCCTCTTGGCTCTGTCTGGGAGGTGCTCACTGCGAAGCTTTTCTGGATCTTGGTGCAATTTGTCCTCCTCGCCATAACTTGGCAGCATTTACTCTTACTCATACCCTCTTCCACCAAGCAGCCACCACCTTTCCTTAAAGGCAAGTCTTACATTTACTTAGTATTTTTTTAAACATTTATTTATTTATTTTAGAGAGGGAGAGAGCACGCAAGCCCAAGGAGGGGCAAAGGGAGAGGGAGAGAGAGAATCTCAAGCAGACTCCGCACTGATCATGGAGCCTCATACGGAGCTCGATCTCACGACCTTGAGATCATGACCTGAGCCAAAATCACGAGTCAGAGGCTTAACTGACCGAGCCCACACAGGCGCCTCTACTTAGTATTTTTTTAGGAGAAGTGTAACTCGAGGGCATTTTATTAGGATGGGGATCGTTATCGTCAGCGCTTTGGCGACAAAATTACATAGGTTTTTGAGCCACCTGCCCCAATCCTGTTTTGTTTTGTTTTGTTTTGTTTTTTTCATAAACCCTCTTACTTGGAGTGCACAAGTTTGCAGAATGAGTGCTTTCTTGTTTCTGCACGTAGTGAAGAAATGCCTGCTCTCTGCCCATAAAGTCTTATTTGGTGCTTGCCACTATTGCACAGCAGAGGTATTATTTCCATTAGCTGATGAAAGGAAGCCGAGGCTCAGAGAACTTAAGTAACTTGCTCAAAATCTCACAATGAGAAGGCAAGATGAGGTTGAGTCATTATATACACTCCATTTGTCCCCTGGCCCCTGTCCAGTCTTAAACAGGACCACGATGGAGGCACAGGCGGTGTGCCGCAGACCCCCTGCTGTCAGGTCACGGTGAGGTGGGAGCCCTGGCACCTCCCTCCGCACGTCTTGTGGAAGATAGCCCCCAACACTTTTTTGTTCTTGTTCCAGAAAAAGGCTCCATAAAAATAAATTAAATATGTGGGTCAGCTGTAGCAAGCTACTGGTAGCATCACATGACGGGGGCTTTGGAGCTCGGCAGCGGGAAAGAGCCTGACCCAGCCCTGGCTTCACACTGCGGTGATACAGCACATTCCAGAAGAAGAAAATAGGATGTGGAGGATTCAAATAAAAAATAATCCCAGAAGGGATTTTCTGTTGTCCATTGACTTCCTTTTAAAAATTGAATGTGATTTGAGGGAAGGACTACTGTTCTTCTCACAGATGAAAGCTATGCCTTTTGAAAAGAAATTGTCTTACGCAGCATGATCCTGTTTTTATTAAAACAGAATACATGCACACAAAACCTTTGGACAGTAAACATCAACATTTTGATGCAATTAATCTCTGAATGGTACAATTGTGGGTTGAATTCTTTTTCCCTGCTAATTTGTATTTTACAAGGTGCCTCAAATACGTTTTCTAAAGCAAAGTGATAAAAAGTCACTTATGAAAACAAATTTTTAGGAGAATTTTGGGATGGTCTTTCCTGGAAACAATTGATTTTGTATTGGGAAGGGCATTCATAATTTTTTTGAGGCAGATCAGTCTTGTGGTATCACTCAGCTTTGTCGTTCTTCCTATAAATGTCACAGACTCATTGATTCCTTTGTTCTGTTCTTTTGCATCAGTTTTTTACAGACTCTGCTTTTATAGACTTTTTTAGAGACTCTTTCCCATGCTCACCTGCTCTTGGTACCCCCCCCCGCCACCGCACTGCCACCCCCCTCCTTTCCTCGGGCATCCCTGCTTCCTGGGGACCCCGCCACCCCAGTGCTGACTCGGGCATCCTCTTCCGACCTGTGGAGTGGTGCCAGCACTCACACCTGATTGCACACTCCTTCCTATTGTTTTATATGTCTTTTATCCCCCCACATGTCTGTCTCAACAATAGCAGCAGCTATTTGTCCACTTCTAAGGAAACCATGTCATTTCCAACAACTAGAAAATTATGTCCAACATATCAACAAATGTGTATTTTTCTGTTGCCTCTCACTCATTTGTTCCTTAACTGGAGCAGCAGTATGGCCATCCCTAAAAATCAGGAGGCACCTCAGTAAACACATGAAAGGTTATTGTAGACCACCCTCTCAGGACCTTTTCCGCATATTGTCTGTTATGGGTGAATTACAATAGTAACAGGACCCAATCTCCAGTGGGATTTCATAACCTTGGTAGTTTCATAACCTTGGTGGAAGGTGGCTGTAAATTGTCAGAGCTTGTCTACAATTGAGTCTACTTCCACCCATGAGTCCTTGCAGTACAGATGATCCCCCATCCTTTGACACACACGTGTTTGGCTAGGGCATTCAAAATCTGCCTTAATTCCTGCTCTCCAGATCAAAATGAGCATGATGTCATTAATCTAACAGATCAGCACGATAGCCTGCCTCCATGGATGATCGAAATGGTCAGGGTCCCTGCGAGCCGTGTTGTCACAGAAGGAAAAAGAGTGAACACAGCCCTGTGGCAAGATAGTGAGTGGCTGCCTTGGGAAAGCAAACTGGTCATGCTTTTCCCTTACCGATGGCAGTTTGGAAGAGCACGTTCGCCACATCCGTAGCTGCACTCCAAGAGCCAGCCACTGGGTAATACACTGCAGTAAAGATGCAACATCTGGTACAACAGGTGCAACTGGGTAGCCCCAGTCACCACCTGCCCTCATCCATCTGGTCTCCACAAGGGCCATACAGGTGGATTGAATGGGGATATGATGAAGCCACTACCTTTGCATCCCTTGGCCTATCTGCACAGTTCTCCTTGGGATATGTAATTGTTTCTGATTTACTATCCTGGCTGGAGGAGGGCAGTTTTAAGGACCTCCACATGTCCCTTCCTACCATAATAGCCCTTACTCCATCAGTCGGAATTTCTGTATACGGCTTCTGCTCGCTATTAGGTATATGCATCCAAATCATGCACTTGGGGAGTGGGACAATAACCACAGGTGGGTCTGCAGACTCACTAGACCTACTGTCAAATGGGCTTACACAGGATTCCATTTATTACCTGGCTTCCAGAAGCTTCTATCGTGACTCAGGGATTGTAACGGTATTTTGAATCCCTTATATCCAATAGCTCCCACCCCTCAAATGCCTGGCAATTTCCCTTTTCCTTCTCTATACCGCTGGCACGTGATCACAGGTCATGGAAGAATGTGGGAAGAATTGGGGGAAATGATGTCTATTCCCATAGTGGCGTCGTAGGCTCCTTTCTCAAGTGGACGTGGCCTTCCCTTCAGTCAGTGGCCTCAGTGAGTGAGAACTAGCTCAGATCTGGAAACTGGACGATGGGTCATGATTTTCCACTTCTGCAGTTGATGTTAGCCTTCTGTTCACTGAGCTCTCGAGTTTTTCTGGTTATGTAAGTGAGAAGCATCTCAGTCAGCCACCCATCTATCTTGCCTCTCTAGAATCACAGTGGTCTATTTATTAGCCAGTGCCACAAAGTTTTGTGAGGGGAGGCACCTGTTTTAGACTCTGACCTTGCTGCCCGGTTCTGTGATATCCACCCTGCTCTCGTCTGTCAAGTGCTATGCCTGGGCTCTATTATTCCAGAATCCTCTCACCACCATTCATACTGGAGAGCCCAGTTCCATGGCAGAATCTCCTATAGTTACTTCTGCCCCATGGAGGATAACCATCATTGGGCTTCTCAAAGACACCAGTGCCCCTCATTACCACATCCTTAGTGCTTCAGGGGAGGGAATGTTCCATGGACTGCATGCTCAGGGATGGGTTCTCTACATCATATAATAAATCCGCTCCTATACTTCCATCTCCTTGAGGCTTCTAACCCCTTTCTCAATACCCTGAAAGATAGTTCCAGCATCTTGATCTCATTTACTTCAGGTCATCAATACGTTCCGTGTTTATGGAGCAATCCTAGCACATATTAGAACTGATTCAGATGAAACTCCTAATCATACAACACTCTCAGGTCAATGAATCCCTTCCCCATCGCCCCCAGCTTTAGGTCCTGCCCTCCCTAGCCCAACTCCTTCAAGATCTGCCTCCAGCTATGCCTTCCCATTTCTTGCCAGTACCCACTAGCCGGATCTTGAGGCAACAAAGGGAAACAGGAGGAGATCCGGAGGAGGACATTCATCCTTGAGGCAAGAGCCTCAAGTAAGGTCTTGAAAAGCCTCTAGGAGAGAAAATGCTCCTCTCCTCCAGCATGGGATAGTGAGCGACTTCCACCAACCTGGAGAGTTCAGGGGAGTCTGGGGGCTCAAGTGTCTCCAGTTCATCCAAACCAATGATCCCTTTCCATGTCCCAGGGAACACTCATCCCTATTAGGGCTCTGACTCTGGCATTTACTATCTGTTACCTACACATTATCATCTGTATCCTTATAATTAAATCCTGGGCCTGAGGTACAGAAGACAAGAGCCTTTTTTAAGTACCACTGTGGAGCCTTTCTGTCTTTCCCTGAATGTCTTAGGTGGATATTTGATTAATCTGAGCCTGTCATTTTTCTTTTCATGACTTTGTGATGCTGTTAACAAAATCGAAAGGTATGTGTCAGGTTGCACCTGCACATTACGGAGGACATTCTCCTTGGTCAGGATGCAAACGAGCCCCACTTAACCCCACATGACACCAGTCACGTCAATGGCTAGAATAAAAAGGTGGGCCAAGAGGATGTAGGACACACAAGATGTCTCTGATATGTCCTTTCCTAGAGCATTGCCTCATATAAACCTCTTGGCCTGAACCTTCTATTTCACCTACCATCGCTCTGATTCTTTTCTGGGAACAGTCTCAACAGAGAGTCTTTCCCCCATCTGGAAAGCTCAACCCAATGACACTCTTATCTCTCCGCGCTATTCACCCAGTCCTTCTGTGCCATTTCCTTTGTGAATTATCAGATAATGACCCTGTCCCCAGCTTGTACGTCATATTATTTAACTCTCCCTGGCAATAAATTACACTAAATTTGCAACAATGTTTTCTTAGGTCACATCCCCTGGGACACAGACTTTGAAACAGATTTGTGTGTAGGAAGTTCATTGGGGAGTGTCTTTGGGATCAGCACCAAAGGGGAGCCAATGAAGAAGAGGAAGGAGCTGAGCTGGGATGCATAAAAGCCAGGCTGCAGCCAAAGGGGAGCTGTGCAGAGCCTGTCTTGTCCTACCTTGATGCAAAGCGGTTAGACCTTGGTATCCTGAATCCGTCTGTCTTTGGTTGGAAACTGGCCCCAGGGAGACTATATTCTCGGGCAAGGGACTAAGAGCATTTCTGGAGAGTGACACAGCTGAGAGCTTTCAGCTACCAACACTCCCAATAGCTGGAGAAGTGGTACCTCAGTCCCGAAGGGAAGATCTGGACAGTATATGACAGTATTAACTACAGTCTACCCTTTCCGCTGCCTGCATTAGTTGCTTTGTAAAGTAAGTTCTGCAAACGGGATTCTGATTGGTTCTTTTCCTGGAAAATTTAAAAGAGGAAAAACTACAACTTCTGTCACCAGAACAATGGATCCTCAGGTGCCAAGAGATCATTTCCCTTTTCTACCACCTGTTCTAGATTCCCCTCACCCTTGGCTAGCAACTCTGTCGGTCTTGGTGGCTTACTTGGTAGGGTACCCTAGACTCTCATCCCCAATAGGTCTGAGACCCTGGTTGCCATGCCCTTCTCAGGCTGTGACTGTGGCATCTTTTTATTATTATTATTATTATTATTATTATTATTATTATGTTCAGTTAGCCAATATATAGTACATCATTAATTTTTGATGTAGTGTTCAATGATTCATCGGTTGCGTATAACACTCAGTGCTCATCATAACATGTGCCCTCCTTAATGCCCATCACCCATTTACCCCATCCCCACTCCAGCTCCCCTCCAGCAACCCTCAGTTTCTTTCCTGGAGTCCAGAGTCTCACATGCTTTGTCTCCCTCTCTGGTTTCTTCGCATTCAGTTTTCCCTCCCTTCCCCTGTGGTGCTCCGAGCTAATCCTTATGTTCCCATCAACACTGGGAAAAGGAGTACAAGGAAATCCTCCTGGAGGCAATGTGGGTGCCAAGCGTATTTTTCCCCGACACCATGTGTATCAGAAGCCTCACCTCTTCCTGATGATCACAGTCGATGACCCCAGCTGTGTCGCCAATATGCCACATCCCTAGGAAGATGATTCCTTTTTCTCTTCTTGTCTCTTCCAACAAGGAGCCTGAAGTGATTGGACAGCAGCTATAGCTTAACGTTTAATGGAACAGTTGCTGTGTATCCTAATGGAAGTGGTTTCCCCTTTAGGTACAAGACCTCTAAGTCCACAGAGTCCAGAGTTGCAAGGACAGAAAGTACAAATTCCCATTAGTCAATGACAGTGATGATAAACACAGCCACTCCTACTGTCACATTGTTTCCCAGACCCATGTATTCTTCCCTCTGGGGACACAGCATTACATACTGCTAGCTGATTTGGGGTATGTTCCGATACCTGGCAGATGATGCCCCATCCTGGCTCGTTATCATCTCCAAGCCTGAGCCTTGGCGGCCCCTTCAAAGACCATTCCACCCCTCCAGCAGGCTGGCAGGATCCAGTTGATCCCATGGTTGTATGTCCACTTTGACACTCCTTTCGCTATAAGGTGGGTCCCTTGGACTGTTACGGCATCATATGGTTTGTATATCAAACTGTCTGTAATCCCTCAGAGGGTGGTGTTGGCCGACATCCTGTGGGCAGGGCAGGCAAATCCACATCTGTATGTATTGATTCCTGTCAAGATTAATTGCCACCCCTTCCAATGTAGAAGGGATCCAGTGTAGCTAACTTGCCACCAAGTGGCTAAAGGGTCTCCTTGAGAGATGGTACCACACTGGGGACTCAGAGTTGGCTTATGTTGTGGGTAGGTTGGACACTTGGCAGTTTCAGTAGCTAGACCTGTGTTGGTGGGTGAGAGTCCACGCTCTTAGCTCATGTGTAGCCTCCATCCCTGCCACATGGCTATCCATTCACATACCCACTGAACCATCACTGGTGTGGCTGATAACTATCAGTTGTCATTCTTTCTCCATGGTTCTGGCACCTCTTCCGTGGTGGATGTTCTCTGCTAGGCATGAACAGTAGGATCCAAAACACTTCACACTCTGGGCCATGCCCATAGGTCCATCAACATGCCTCTTCTACAAATGTCTCTGCCCCCAGTCTTCTAACATTGTCAGGGAAACTAATCACCGGGAGTAGACTGCGAGCATTGTCCAGAAATCTGCCAAGTGGTAGGATGTCCTTTGTTGTCTTTCAGGGTCTCCCATCGCAGTAGTGCAGGAGGGTCCCTTTTCATCTTGCACCCAAACTCCAAGCAGACCCTGTGAACTTAGCATGACCTTTTCTCTCCCTGTGCACTGGTCATAGGGACCCTCCATGGTCCTTAGGTGTGAGCTGAGGGGGAAGAACCAATGGCTGGTGCCCCTTGGGTAACCCAGCCCCAAATCCATTTTAGAGTTGGCTTCTTCAGATCATTCCTGAAACCAGCTATCCTGGGTCAAGCTGCCCAAGATGTAGGCTCTGAGCCGGGAATTAGCGTACATTAGATTTAAAAAGGGAGGAGTGTCATCAGATCAGCACAGAAAGGAGATGAGGGGAGAAGGACCTGGAGAAGGAGGACTTAACTGCTCTGTCATCACGGGGAAGGCCTCAGCTGGTCCCATAGTGAGTTCTAGGCTGGGTTGGGGGCCACCCAGGTTGAGGGTATGACTTGGGCAAAGTGGCTCTCTTTGGCAAACGGCAATTCACAGAAAATCATTCCAACTGGAGCAGCCAGCCTTCAACACTCCTGACAGCTGGGTGAATGAGTGCCTCAGTCTTGAAGAAGCCTACGGACACCACACCATAGCATCACTGTGTAAGTGATGAGACACCACATCTGTCTCAGGCAAAAAGATCTAATCGGCACATAACTTCCTCCATTATAAGGGAGATTTTGCCCAGAGACATTAGGGCTGAGAATACCAGCAGTGTTAATAATATGGTCACTACAGGGCGCCTGGGTGGCTCAGTCGTTAAGCATCTGCCTTCAGCTCAGGTCATGATTCCAGGGTCCTGGGATCGAGTCCCACATCGGGCTCCCTCCTCGGGGGGAAGCCTGCTTCTCCCTCTCCCACTCCTGCTTGTGTTCCTGCTCTCGCTGTCTCTGTTTCTGTCAGATGAATAAATAAAACCTTAAAAAAATAGTAATAACAATATGGTCACTACAAATGGCTTTGTGTAATCCCAAGGTTGAAACAGCAAAAATATGTTTTCTCCCACCCCCAGATGTTCTCATGGTATTTTGTATATCCTTCCCCATAACAGAGGTGTGGTGGGGAAACAAAGATTCTGTCTTCTAAATTTCCTATAAACTTTTAATATCACCCCTCTGTAAAGATGAGACTTAAAGTCTGTCCAAGTGCTGAAACTGACCCTTTCAAAGTCTAGTTTCCAACAAAGTAATTCTGGCAGAGTTGAGGATAGGCTAGTCCTTCTAAATTATTCTTCTCTGGATGAGTGCTATTATTGCTTTCACACCTGTGCACCTTTGAAAATTCACTCTTTTGCCAAATATCTTTTCTTACCCTTTGTCTTCCTCCAGAGTTCTTCAAGACCCTCATCAAGTATTCATTTGTTCATAGGATTGCCAGATTTAGTAAAGAGAGATACAGGACGCACAAATAAATTTAAATTTCCAATAAACAACAAATAATTTTTAATGTACATATGTCCAAATATTCCATGGGATACACTGATACTAAACAATTCATGTGTCATGTCATTCATTTGAAAGTCAAGAGTAACTGGGCATCCCATATTTTATCTGCCAAACCTATTCATTCCTCACTTATTTGTGGAATATCTACTACATGCCAGAAAGTATTTTTGATACTAGGAATACAGGACATTAGGAATATGGCAGTGAACAAAGTAACTCAAATTCCTGCTCTCATGGAGTTCATATTCTAGTGGAGGGAGTCAAGCCATAAATGGATCCACAAGTAAATATACAATAATATTGTTAGAGTATAAATGAATGTCATGCAGAAGAACACAGGGGAGGGATGGGGAAAAGGGAGTGCTGGACTTGCAGGTAAGACAATGGTGTTTTCTACAGTTCTCCCTGATTCCATGAGCCCTGAAAGAAGTAAGAAAGCAATCCATGAGATTTGGGGGAAGGGGGGTGTATATTCCAGGCAGAGTGAACCCCCATTACAAGTCCTGGAGGTAGAGGTGTGCTTGGCTTCTTTGAGGGACAGCAAGGAGACCAGTGTGGCCGGAGCACAAGAGGGGTCTGTTCAGAACTGAGGTCAAAGGGGCAAACCATTTTCAGCCTTTTGGCCATTGAGAGCTTTGGCATCTAGAGATGTAGCAGACACTTGACGGGATCTCACATTTCAGATAGAGCACATGTTCCATTAATAAACATTTGTTAAGGGGCCCCTGGGTGGCTCCGTCAGTGAAGCGTCTGCCTTCAGCTCGGGTCATGATCTTGGGGTCCTGGGATCGAGCCCCTCGTCAGGCTCCCTGCTCAGCGGTGAATCTGCTTCTCCCTCTGCTCCCACTTGTGTGCTCTCTCTCTTTCTCTCTCAAATAAATTAATAAAATCCTAAAAATAAATAAATAAATAAATATTTGTTAAATAAACGGCTTCTACGTTGAAAATCGACCCTTCTTGCTGGGACAGGGAGTCAGGGTGGAAACAAGGAGATCAACAATGAGGCCAATGCAATCACCCAAGAGAGCGGGGATGGACCCTAGTTGTAGCAGTAGAGATGGTAAGTGCTTGAATCCTGAGTGTATTATGACTGAATTTGCTGATGGATTAGACATGGGGTGTTGGTAGAAGAGGAGAGTCAAGACTGAGGCTGGAGTCTCTGGAGGGATGAAGTGGCCATTTACTGAGGCCAGGAAACCCATAGGGGGAAGCAGGTGTAATGGTATGTCGCTGGGGTGGAGGCCTCAAGCAGGTCAGGCTCAGACTTGTTACTTTTGATACGCCTATTAGCCATCCAAGGAGGGATGTCGAGGCAGCGGCTAGATGTTAAAAGCCGGGGCTTAAAAGGGAGATACAGGGGGTGCCTGGGTGGCCGCTTGAGCCCTGCATTGGGCTCCACGCTCAGCGTGGAGTCTGCTTGAGATTCTCTCCCTCTCCCTCTACCCCTCCCTGCTCGTGCTCTCTCTCTCTCTCTCTCAATAAATAAATAAAATCTTAAAAAAAAAAAAGGGAGGAGATACAAATTTGGGAACAGTGAGCATACTAAAAGCATGGGTCTGGATGAGATCCCTGGGGAGTGGGTGTAGCTGGAGAAGAGTTATAAGGACTGAGCCTTGGGTCTCCAGGCTGACCACAGCCCCTGGTGGGTCTCTATGTGTATAAGGAAATCACCGGGAAGGGCGGGTTCCAGGGAATTAGAGGTGTCTAGAGGTTGGGGAAACACATGTCGTTAGCTGAGCAGGAGGAGAACCAAGAAAGAGTATTCTAGAAACCAAAGTAAAACAGCGTTTCAAGAAAGAAAGTGTAATCATTGTGTCAAGTGCTTCCAGAAAGTGAATTTAGATGGGGCCTGACCACTGGGTTTGGCAGCCCGGAGTTGCTAACCCTTTCCACCAGAGCTATCTCAGTAAGACAGTGGGAAAGAAAGCCTGACTGGAGTGAGTTCGAGAGGAACAGAAGGAGAGAAAACAGAGAGCAAGAGGAGTTTTGCTACAACTTTGGGGGATGACCCCAAATGCAGGGTCATTAGAGAGGAGGGAAGCAGCGGCAGGAGTGCTGTTCTTGAGCAGGCGACAGAGGACGGGAACTGGTGCAGGAATGGAGAAGTGGGCTTGTGACAGGAGCACAGACAGTCCACCGGGAGTCACAGCGGGGAGTGGAAGTGCCGGTGCGGGGAGGAGAGCAGAAGGTGGCAAGAAGCGATGGCAGGGAGCACGTGGGAGCCTTCGCTGACCGCCCATTTCCTGAGATCAGAAGCAGGGTGGGGGTGAAGGAGAGGGAGGGGATGAGGTAGCTGGGGAGAGGGGAAAGGGTGAAGTTAGACCCAACAGCATGGTTGTATGTTTTCTTGGGTCAACTCAGCTGTCCAAGTGCAGACAAGGTGTAGGCAGAAAATCGGACATAAGCAGGGGTGGAATTTTGGCAAGCAAATATGGCAAAGCAAGAGAGAGGCAAGGGAATGTTTACAGTGCTTGCCCAAGAAATCTAAATCGGGTTAGGAGGGAAGCAGGGACATCGGGGATGAAGGACAGTGAACAGGTGGTGGGGCCAGGGGATGGGAGGATCCAGAGGGACTGGAGGATCACGGGCATCGGGCACTAGAGAGAGCCCTGGAGAAACAGGAAGTGGTGGTCAGAGTGAGAGCCTGGAAAGTGAAAGTTACAAGGACCTGCCATCATGAGTAATGTCACGGGGAGACTCTGGCGAACGCAGTGAGTGACTGAGGTAGGGTCAAACTCCCTGGAAGAAAGGGGGTCGGGCTGAGAGACCACAGCCCCAGGTGCGTCTCTATGTGTATAAGGAAATCACCGGGAAGGGTGAGTTCCAGGGAATAAGTGAACCAGTGTCTTGGTTTCCTTGCTACTGTGACAGATCACCACAAACCTAGTGGCTTAAAACAATACAATTTATGATCTTACAGTTTCAGAGGTTAGAAGTCTAAAGTCAGTCTCATTACTCTTCAGTCAAGGAGATTGGCAAGGCTGGCTCTTTCTGGAAGCTCAAGGGAGAACCCACCAGGTTTCTCTCACATCTCCTTTGGACTCAGACCCTCTTGCCTCTCTCCCATAAGGACACCGTGACTACATTGGGCCCACCTACATAATCCCCCCCGTCTCAAGATCTTTAACCAAGTCCCATCGGCAAAGTCCCTTTTGCTGCTTACATAGTCACATGTGCTGGAGATAGGACATAGACATCTTTGGGGGGCCATTACTCAGCCTACCACACCAGCAATATGTTTTCCTCTATGAAGACTTCCCTGATTCTGGTACTTCCCTGATTCTGGTCTCCCCCCTCCCCCACCCCAGGCTGGGTCGATAAGTGTTCCTTTTGGGTCCCCATTTTACCTTCTTAGAATATTCCTGTATTAGAGGATATGCATTCTTCATCGGAGTATTTACCATGATAAGTTCTGGATTAGTCACTGTTCATATAAATAGGACACGGCATCTTGAAAGTTTTCATCCTAGGGGCGCCTGGGTGGCTCAGTTGTTAGGCGTCTGCCTTCGGCTTGGGTCGTGATCCCAGGGTTCTGGGATCGAGTCCCACATCAGGCTCCCTGTTCGGCGGGAAGACTGCTTCTCCCTCTCCCACTACCCCTGCTTGTGTTCCCTCTCTTGCTGTGTCTCTCTCTGTCAAAATAAATAAAATCTTTAAAAAAGAGAGAGAGAGAAAGTTCTCACCTTAATTGTCAACGTTTGCTTATGCATCTATCTCCCCAGGTAGACCGTGGATCACACCAGGACAGGAACTGCTCACACTCATGTCCATGTCCTCGGTGCCTGCCATGGCACCTGACATATGCCCTCAGTGGATATTTTCCAATGATTAGACGAGCTCTGGTTGCATTTAGTAACAGAGGCACCTTCTCTAAGTGAACACATGCACGTGAAAAAGAAACTACTCTCATAACCCTAACCCAGCTTCCCAACAACGCATGTGCCTTGTTGTACACACGGATCATTTTACTAATCTGTATGCTAATCCCTCAGATGTCTGGAACCAATGGCTGGTCTCCTGAATACTGTGTATTTTTACATATCCACCAGCTTATATATTAATTTAGGAGCACTTGGGCATCAATGTCTGCAGTGGGTCTGCCAAGCCTGCTTGTGTAGGAAATTTAGATTGGGTCATATCTCCAGGGAAATTGCTTGAGTTAAAAAGGAAAGTATCATCTATTTCCCATTTAATCACAACAATTGGAGACCAATAAGAATACACCAGCAATCATAAGAAAAACGGATCCCTTAACAAGCGGCCTGGTAAAGTCATAAATAATCTTATACACAAAAATTACCTGCAGACACTTATGAAATCCATGTCCTTTTAAAATTATTACCTCGAAGAACTCGTTGATAGCGGATTCCAAGGAAGATTTCAGTATCTACAGTTATGGATAATGGTGAAATTTGATTCTGGGACAGAGTCCGTTGTAAATCTTTTGTCAATGGAATTATCAAAGCATGAATCGTGTTTTAACCAGACACGCTGCTTTCGTCAGCCTGTAGCCCTACAACTGTGGGCATGTCTTCTGTGCATTATAGAGACCTGTAGCATAACCCCATCCGAACAGCTGAGCAGCTATGCAATTGGAAAAGCCCGGAAGAGCACTGTTACCAGAATTTAGACTCTATGCTGTTTTATGAACTCTGGTCCTGGCCAAACTATTGTCCCTAATTAACAGTAGGGGTATTTTCCCTCAGAACTGTAGATAAGGGTTCACCTTCCCATTTTCAGAAAACACTCCTCAGGTTCCAAACTAGTATATAAGACATTTCTTCAAAACTCCAGCCTTATTTCCTCTCAACAAATTACAGGGTCATAGTTTCTAAATTTAGACTTTATGTAAAGAATGAAGCTACTTCAGGCACTGAAGGGACACTGGTCACAGTTATTCTGTTTCAGCTTGATGACAACAACAAAATACCAAACAAGGCTGTTGGCAGCATTTATCAATCATTCATCAGCCTTTGCTTCCTTGGACAAAAGCCACCAGAAGGCCAAATTATCCTGTCCTCAAAGAGATAGAAAGCACTCGTGTTTCTGTGGAGCACCAGACTGCCATCAAAATAAAATCAGGATGGGTCTAGATATCTATCCTAGAGAACTTCATGCGTCCATGAACGAAGGGTCATGTCCAAGTATGTTCCCTGGGGTATTGTAGGGAACAGCAAAAGCGAAAGAGGTCAGATTCCATCTATCTTTGGGGAAACATGGTGACTGGACGGGCATATTCTAATCCTTCCGTGAGTGAGAGAGGCTGATTACACAAGTGTGTTTGGTTTGGGGAAATGCAATGATTTGCACACCTTTCTTAATGTAAGTTATACTTCAGTACAAAGCTTTAAAAAAAAGAAAAGAAAAGAAAAAAGAGGGCGCCTGGGTGGCTCAGTTGGTTAAGCATCTGCCTTTGGCTCAGGTCATGATCTCAGGGTCCTGGGATCGAGTCTCACATCAGGCTCCTTGCTCAGCAAGGAGTCTGCTTCTCCCTCTGCCCCTGCCCCCTGCTCGTGCGCATGCACTCTCTCTCTTGCAAATAAATAAATAAATCTTAAGAAAAAAAAAAGATCAAAAGGCCTTTGCCCAGCTCTCAAGGAGTTGCTAACGCATTCCGCAGGACAAGCAGCAGGGACTTCTGCCAGAAATGAGACTCTCAGGCCCCACCCCAAGCATCCTGAACCAGAATCTGGGTCCAGTGAAATTTGAGAAGCACTGACCTAGGGCACAAACAGACAAGTCAAAAAGCACGTATGAAAGTATAATAAACAGACAGAGGGGCGCAGAGGGCACCGAGGAGGCTGGAAGAGGCCGCCCTCGCCCAGACCAGCACAAGACACTGCTACTGGGAGCATCTAAGTGCCAGAAGTATGGGCCGAGAACCTCTGGTTGGCTCCCTCTCCTATTTATGGGTTAGCATTTTAGCGGAGAGGAGTAATTGGCCAGAATCAGTACCAAAGAAGCCTGAATTTCAGGCCCAGAAAGTTCTGCTGTCTTTGTGCCGTCATTGAAGAAGATAAACGGTCTCCACAGCTGAGGACAAAGCCAAGTAGGGCAAGCACGAGGAAGACCTGATAGGGAAGGGCCTCACAAATAATTAGTGGCTAATTTTAGCCTGTCAGCTTACCTATTTTTTCATTATTCAGGAAAGCTGAGTTGTAAAAACTGACCCCGCAGGAGGGAGTCGAAAATCACACGCAAGATCTAGCGGTGCTATCTCGAGTCATGGTCACCGGAGGCAGGGCCCCAGCGGCATCTCCCGTGTGAAGAGCTCCTGCTTTCCTTCTCCTTCCATGTGTCCCATCTACCATGACAGTCTTTGTCTAGACCGTTTGCTCTTTTTTATTTATTTTTTTTAAAGATTTTATTTATTTATTTGACAGTGAGAGAGGGAATACAAGCAGGGGGAGTGGGTGAGGGAGAAGCAGGCTTCCCGCCGAGCAGGGAGCCCGATGCAGGGCTCCATCTCAGGACCCTGGGATCATGACCCAAGCCGAAGGCAGACGCTTAACAACTGAGCCACCCAGGCACCCCTGTTTGCTCTTTTTTAAAGTGGGATCATAAAAAATGAGCTCCAAGTTCAATAATGCTAAACACCATGAAGAGATGAGTTCTAATCTTGATGTGGTATACTCCCTTTCATTTAGCCTCGATCACAATGAATTGTTTTAAATCTGGTACGACATTCCTAACTCATTTAGTTTATGGCCTGACATGGGAGCACTTTCTCCTGCGTTCGTGACTCTTTGGTCTCATGGCCCCCTTGAGTTGACATCCCTGCCTCCTAAAGATTTTAACATGCATTTTGTCTCTGCTGAGATTAAGAGCCAATTTTGGTTTTTCACAGACAAAATCCCTGATTTTTCAAAGTCCTGCCACTTTCGGTTGCTAAGATTTGAGTTGATGGCATCCCCTCCCTGCAAATGGAGGCCCTCTCCAAGTTTAGTGAATACTTTCAATATCTTTGTCTGAATTACTGATAAAGAACCTACCCCTGAGGATGTCCTTGAGTTGATAAGGAGTCACTGATAAGCATTGTTCAGGAATTTTCAATGGACTAATAATAGCATTACCAGCCTCTCAGCTTCTGGCTTTAGGGTATTGTAGGACATAGAATCTAGAATCGACTGCCTTATTCACATCCACGGGGGCTACTCCCTTGTCCCCCACCCTCCACTCTCCACCACCCAC